>NC_045153.1:571869-579369 GCF_900700415.2 Clupea harengus | reverse complement strand
TCTGTGTGTCTGTGTGTGTGTGTGTGTCTGTGTGTGTGTGTGTGTGTCTGTGTGTGTGTGTGTGTGTGTGTGTGTGTGTCTGTGTGTCTGTGTGTGTGTGTGTGTGTCTGTGTGTGTGTGTGTGTGTCTGTGTGTGCGAGTGTGTGTCAAGTTGCCATTCATTTGCTTATCAACCGCAGACTGAAGGGAAAGGGAGATAACCCCGGAGTTTAGAATCTAGAACACTTCGGCCCTGGATCAGTAAACAAAAGTCTCCCCTGTAATCTCCGACTACGACTAGCAGGAAAGGTTAACAACAGGCGAATTAATACAATACAATACTTATGTAGGTGAAATTGGTACCAGCCTCACATGGGAGTACCAGACTATGTAGGTAACTTACCCTGTGAGCAGGAGCCGGGTGAATGTGGGTGCAATTGTGTGTAAATTGTGATACTCTCTTTGCAAGGGCCACCGAGACACACTGGTGCTGTCTTTGCAACAGCGACAATATGTTGGTAGTCTCACCCGATTGGACAGGCATCAACCATTCAACACAAAGGCAGATCAATTAAGTTAAACACCTAGGGGGCGCCACACAAAGTGTAGTGTCCTCCACGGTGGTCAAAGTAAAGATAATCCACAAATCAGCCTCATTAAATATATCAGTCTTATAAAATATATTATACTATCAATTTGGAACTCTGATTAATAATTAAATTAATAACTACAATGAGGGATGCACCGATACCGATACCGATACCAGTATCAGGTATCGGGCCGATACTTCGTTAAAATACTCGTACTCGTTTTTGAATTGCCGATACCAAGCACCGATACCACTCAACAGTATTTCACTGCATCAAACTGGTTGGGCTATGCGGACACAAAATGTGATTTGTTGTCCTACCTGTCCTACCTGTCCTACCACTCTCTGCCGGACTAGATATTTGCCGTCTTGTTTTGTCTTGTGTTGCACTTGCTTGATGTTTGACTGTGTTAGGAAAGTTTGTCATAGTGTCAAAGTATTTCAGTATACAGGTTTCGCTAAATTCAGCCGCTAGCATCTCGTTAGCGATTAGCAATTCTGTTGTGCTGCCTTAACGGCGATTTGGGCTCATTTTAAGATAAATGACGACGACAGGAGTAAGGCACAGTGTAAGATCTGCACTGCTACGGTGTCGAGGGGCGGAAAGGAAAGTACTTTGTTTAACACAAGCAATTTGATCTGAAGACCCACCATAGTGCTAAGTACACAGAGTTCACTGATGCTAGTGGCGCAAGACCGAAGCAACCAATCTTAACTGACGTCTTGCAAAAGAAAAAAACGCGCACGCACACACAGAGAGAGAGAAGTAGAGAGAAAAACTTATAGTGCCACATAGGTTAAGTGATTGTTTGTGTACTTGAGCAGGAGACTTTTGATCCTTTTGTAACTGAAATGTGCTCTTGTGCTAATCCAGTAATAGTTTCTGTTCACTTTTTGTTAAGCAGACTGTGTTGTTAACTATGCAGCAAATTTAATTGCCTTTATCTAGTTATATTTCCATTTTGTCTAATGTGATGATATTGTCTGTTTGAAGGCTTTTTTTTTGTTAAAACCGGAAAGCTCTGTTTATTTTTGGCTAGGGATAGCCTTCTGTTAATTTTGTACTATAGGCTTGACTTAATCTGCAGAGGATAAAATAAAATCTGCCTCCAAATTAATTGCACTTTCATGGAGACCAAATCTAAGAAGTGTCGGTATCGGTACTCGGTATCGGCAAGTACACAAATAAAATACTCATATCGGTTTGTAATAAAGTGGTATTGGTGCATCCCTAATTACAACCAAAGTTACCTTATTAATAGTATGGTTGAAGGTCATTAGAATTCTGAATAGAAGAGGTTGACAACGTCCATTCTTGTGTAACATTAAATAGACCAGCGTATATAATCAGCAGTAGTAAGTATTTATTTACACAATGAAGAAAATAACACACAATATGTAATCTAGCTAAATGTAACTTACTAATGAATTGAAGGAGTGTGGAGATGTGTAAGAGAGAGGGAGTGTGTGTGTGTGTGTGTGTGTGAACAAAATAAGTCATCACAAATTATTCATAGTTAGTGCAAGAAGCGAACTGTAGTACACACTGTGAAACCTATGAAAAGTGACAGTGGTATATAGAAATACAGACCGCGTTAGCCACTTCACGACCGCGATTTTCTTTCGTTACAAATCTTGGATGTAAGATTTCCCTCCCTTTGTAGAAACCTGTTGAATGGATACATTTGGTCTAGGAAGTGCTAATTGTTTTGTTGTCAATTTATCTTCATTAGTACGCCGACTAAAAAGGAGTTTCTGTCAAACAGCGAATCGAGTTGTTGCACTGAACAGGAGCCATCTTGACAGAATATGCCTCTGTCGAAGCTGTATGACGTTCTCATACGCTTTTACGTCCATTACTTATGACACGGCATGGAGGGGCGAGCCCTCCCGGAAGCCATAGAGAATGCATTGAGAGCCCTGTTTTGTGGAAAAAAATGGATTTAACATGGGAGTCAATGGGAGAGGTCTGGGGCGATTTTCATTTCGCCCCAAATCGCCCAGAAGGGGCGGGGCCATTTTAAGCACGACTGTTGCCTTAACTGCCTGGCTGTTACCTGATTGGACAATGACACTCAAAGGCAGATCAGACGGTCTAGTGGTAGAATCCGACAGAATTTTTTTTTAACATTTACATTTAGTCATTTAGCAGACGCTTTTATCCAAAGCCTTACAAGGAAATTGCATTTCTACATCAGGATTTTTTTAATTTATTTTCATTTTCCCGTAGGCAGTGCGTCGCCCCAATCGCCCTTATGGACAAGCCGCCCCTGATGTAATCGTGTGTGATTAAGATGCCATGTTAGAAGAGGGAAATGGTTAGTGATGCATGCAAGACCCTGTGTGTCTGATCCTAACGATAACCCTTAGATGGTGTGGCGAAGCCAACTACCAAATAACCATGAAAATATATAAACAGTTATGTTCGTTAAACAAAACAGATGAAACACATGAACAATGGCATATAAACAGTCCTATGCTTAGCCAGGTTGTGAATAAACTATGATAGCTAAATGCTCAGAATGGCGGCTGTTACCCTTGGAAAGAGTTGGGCTGGCGGATCCGACGCTAAGGAGGCAGAGAAGAGATGATGCTGTCGTAGATGGATGAAGATATCCATAGATGAAGAAAGTTGTCCTTGCTGTGATGTCTCTGTTTCACTGCAGTTTAGGTCGGAGGATTTGACCGCTCGTTCCGTTGCAGTTTCTGCGAATTCTGTTGTTGTTCCCGTTGCAGAGTTATAGCTAGCAGGTCTCTTGTTAGCTGCTTGCGCTAAACTTACTTGGTCTACGTTAGCGGTCAGTGTTTGGCTAACGAGAGATCTTAGGCAATCGTTTGCAAAAAGTGAGAGTGTTGCGAGAGAACAAAGAGAGAAGGCCTTTGCTTGACGGTTGACGGTGGAAGGAGAGAGATGCTGCAGGCGATGCCTGAGGTGAGGTGAAAGGTCAAAGAGAGAACTCACATCTGGAAAAGATGTGGCTTTTGTGCAAGCTAAAGGGGGCGTGGTTAAAGTCGCATCAGATTACACTTTTATGATGGGAAAGTTTTACGTAGGTTCCGGGTGAAACCACACGCAAGTTACTGATTAAAGTCAAACACAATGGACGAATTCCAGGTGTGCCTACACTTAATAGGCTAATTAATAGAATATTTATTTGTTTGAGTGTGGTTGTTTAGTGCGACGGGAGTGTATGATCGTTATTGTTTATAAAGGAATTTATTGCAACGGGAAAATCTCCCGTTCATCGCGTCCATTCGCGCCCCACCTGTCACGTCTTTGCGCCCCACCAACGGGGCGCGCCCCACACTTTGAGAAACGCTGCTTTAAACCCATCCGAACTGTCCTTCCTCAAGGGCAGCCAGGAGCAGTGGGCAGCCTTACACACACACACACACACACACACACACACACACACTCACACTCACACTCACACACAGACACACACACACACACACACACACACACAGGACCCCAGGAGCAGTGGGCAGCCTTTATGGCGCCCGGGGACCAAGCCAAGTGCTCGTGTCCAGTCTTGGTCAGGGACGGACAGGAGAGCGATCTTTTCTGTTCTTCTGTATGTTTTTGTGTTGGGGTTCTTTGTGGAGGAAACCCTTGTGAACAAGGGGAGAACATGCAAACTACAGTACATCTGTGTTGTGGTGGAATGGAGGTTCTATGACAACCTTGTGTATTTCCCAGTAGCTCCTCTGTGAACTCCTGTGAACTCACACCATGTTCTGTCTGAGCAGGCAAAGGCCCATTAGCCCATTGCACCATTCCTATGTGTCTGTGTGCTGTCCCACTGCCCAGACAAACACATCCATATCAAAGACCCTTTATCTCCCTGTATTCATTAAGCCCAGTGGAATTATAAACACAGCCGATAGCTACAGCTGGTCTCCTGCCAGACAGACAGACCTCTGGGCGACCTCACAGATGGAATCTTTACTGTGTGACCTCACAGATGGAACCTTTACTGTGTGACCTCACAGATGGAACCTTTGCTCTGTGTGACCTCACAGATGGGACCTTCGGTCTGTGTGACCTCACCCACAGAACCTTTAATGTGTGACATCACAGATGGAACCTTTACTCTGTGTGACCTCACAGACAGAACCTTTATTGTGTCAACTCACAGACAGAACCTTTATTGTGTGACCTCACAGACAGAACCACTACTATGTGACATCACAGATGGAACCTTTAATGTGTGAACTCACAGACAGAACCACTACTATGTGACATTACAAATGGAACCTTTATTGTGTGTGACCTCACAGACAGAACCACTACTATGTGACATCACAGATGGAACCTTTACTCTGTGTGACCTCACAGACAGAACCTCTGCTCTGGACTTTGAGTGACCTCTGTGATGTAATAGACAACTCACCTGATGTCGGTTTTTCTGTTCTGTTCTTCTCTGTCTTTACAGGGAGGGTCTGTAATGTGGTCTTTAACCCTCCTATTATGTTTGGGGTCAATTTGACCCCATTCAATGTGTAACGTCTCTAAATAAATGATTGACATTTTTGCTTCATATTTAATGACTTTTCCTAATTTAACTGTGTGTGTTTTTATTGCCAAACCAAATGACATGAATGACTGTTTTGGCCCCTCTGAACACTGGATGCCCTGAGCACTGCAGCAGCAGGCAAAGGTAAACAAACGAGCAAACAGGTAAACAGGAAAGCAGGGAGAGGTGTGGACTACTCTGGGTGATAGGGGTCACTGGATACAGCAGGTACGGGTGTGGACTACTCTGGGTGATAGGGGTCACTGGATACAGCAGGAACGGGTGTGGACGACTCTGGGTGGTCTGTTCATCATGGCTTCCTGCTGCTGCTTCATCCGGGTCATGACCTCGTTGTGCCTTTGGTCCTGCTGTTCGATCAGCCTGGTAAACTCCTGGCTCTTGGCCTCCTGCGCCTCCTGGGTCCTCCTCCTGCTCTCCTCTATCTGTCTGGTCATCACGTCTGCCTTCTCCTTGAAGCCCTTCTCGAGCAGGAGGGCCTGCTCCCGCAGCATGCTCTCCCTGGCCCGCCGTGCCTCCTCCTGCTGCTGCTGCTGCTCCTGCTGCATTTTGTCCATCACCTGCCTCATGCGCTCCTCACTGCTCTGACGCTGCGCCTCCATGCGCTCCTCCAGCTGCCGCTGCGCCTCCTGGCCCGACCTCATCTCCTGCTCCAGGAACACAGCTCTCTCTCGCTCCTCTACACACACACACACACACACACACACACACACACACAGACATTATACACACACACTAGAGCATGGATCGGGCCGACTTTTTCTGTCCGAGCCCGACCCGTGTCCGACAGAGTAGTAACCGAGCCCGGCCCGAGTCCGACAGCCATTCAAATATTTCGTCCGAACCCGAACCAAGCCCGACGGAATCAATTTCTCAACTGTTCATACTAATGCCACATTTACGTACGTTTTCTATGAATAGCCTGGCTTTATTAAACTCGGCATTAACAGATAAATGCTCGCTCACACAAACAAGCGCTGTTAAACGTACAAGCGTGCACAAGAAGGCCAATAAGCATATTTAAATGAAATGATTCACATTGCAAGAACGTTTTGTAAAATGGTGCGGCTCCTTTAAGAGCAGCACGTACAGGGTGGGTGTGCTAGAGAGAGAGAGAACGGTGATGCTTCTGAATAGTTTGGATTTAGCGACAGGAGCTAAAACATATGTGCTGTAACAGTGTTAACCAGTGTGTGAAGAATAAATCCTCAGAAAGAATACAGTGGGTATTTATTTACTAACCAGCAGCAGATGGAAAGGAAAGGGAATTAACCGCGAAGTTAAGAACATGTAATACTAGTCTCCCCTGCAATCTCCAACTATCAGAGACAGACAGCAGGAAAGGTTAACAAACGGAATGAAATAGCCCACACATTACACACGCCTTAATAAAACTCACGTTATATGCTAAACCAAAGGAGGCACAAGTCTTACCATTGACGATCTTTTTTTTTCTTGAAAAACTATCTACATAGTCCAACCATCGAGGTTTAATCCATGTTGTTGTGGAGACAGAGGATTGCATCAATCATATTCCATTAAAACTTCACACTTCTTACATTGGACATAATTAGGCTGTTACATATCCAACAGCCTAATTAGAATCGGCATCGACTACTAAGCAGAAATATCTCCATACAGTAGATTTCCCTTCGTTTAGTATCGTTTTACACTCTCCAGATGACAGTTTCTCTTTAACTTCCTCCGTGATGCCATTTTGCCACCTGTAATTGCGTTGTCACAGCTAGGACCTAAGCAAATTCCCGCCACGGGAAGAAGGCTGTCATCCTAAATGTGATTTATTTTATTCTCAAAAACGAACTTCTGCATAATGTGAAACAGACACGTTGACTTCACTATTTATTAAGATATTTTAAAATATGGAATGTTCGATGCATTATCGCGGTGATGTGTCCGAGCCCGACCCGAGCCTGATTATAATTTCTAAATATTTATCCGAACCCGGCCCGACCCGTCGGGTCCCGTCGGGTTCCGACGGGCTCGGGTCGGGTATCCATCCTCTAACACACACACACACATTATACACAGATTATATACACATACACACACACACACACACACACACACACACACACACACACACACACACATTATATACACACACACACACACAGACACATTATACACACACACACATTATACACACACACACACACACAGACAATCACATTATACACACACACACACAAACACACACATATACACACTCACAAACACACACACACACACATTATACACACATCACACATACACCCCTCACACATACAGAGACACACTCACACACACAATATACACACACACACACACACACACACACAAACACACACATATACACGCTCACAAACACACACACACACACACATTATACACACATCA
>NC_045153.1:556869-566869 GCF_900700415.2 Clupea harengus | reverse complement strand
GTTTGTGTTGGCCTGGTTCTAGAGTGTTTGTGTTAGACTGTTGGCCTGGTTCTAGAGTGTTTCTGTTGGCCTGGTTCTAGAGTGTTTGTGTAAGACTGTTGGCCTGGTTCTAGAGTGTTTGTGTCAGCCTGGTTCTGGAGTGTTTGTGTAAGACTGTTGGCCTGGTTCTAGAGTGTTTGTGTTTGTCTGGTTCTAGAGTGTTTGTGTAAGACTGTTGACCTGATTCTAGAGTGTGTCTGTTGGCCTGGTTCTAGAGTGTGTCTGTTGGCCTGGTTCTAGAGTGTTTGTGTTGGCCTGGTTCTAGAGTGTTTGTGTTGGCCTGGTTCTAGAGTGTTTGTGTAAGACTGTCGGCCTGGTTCTAGAGTGTTTGTGTAAGACTGTTGGCCTGGTTCTAGAGTGTTTGTGTTGGCCTGGTTCTAGAGTGTTTGTGTGAGACTGTTGGCCTGGTTCTAGAGTGTTTGTGTAAGACTGTTGGCCTGGTTCTAGAGTGTTCGTGTAAGACTGTTGGCCTGGTTCTAGAGTGTTTGTGTAAGACCGTTGGCCTGGTTCTAGAGTGTTTGAGTAAGACTGTTGGCCTGGTTCTAGAGTGTTTGTGTTGGCCTGGTTCTAGAGTGTTTGTGTTGGCCTGGTTCTGGAGTGTTTGTGTTAGACTGTCAGCCTGATTCTAGAGTGTTTGTGTAAGACTGTTGGCCTGGTTCTAGAGTGTTTGTGTTGGCCTGATTCTAGAGTGTTTGTGTACCTATTGGTCTAGAGTGTTTGTGTAAGACTGTTGGCCTGGTTCTGGAGTGTGTCTGTTGGCCTGGTTCTAGAGTGTTTGTGTTGGCCTGGTTCTAGAGTGTTTGTGTTGGCCTGGTTCTGGAGTGTTTGTGTTAGACTGTCAGCATGGTTCTAGAGTGTTTCTGTTGGCCTGGTTCTAGAGTGTTTGTGTGAGACTGTTGGCCTGGTCTACAGTGTTTGTGTTGGCCTGGTTCTAGAGTGTTTCTGTTGGCCTGGTTCTAGAGTGTTTGTGTAAGACTGTTGGCCTGGTTCTAGAGTGTTTGTGTCAGCCTGGTTCTGGAGTGTTTGTGTAAGACTGTTGGCCTGGTTCTAGAGTGTTTGTGTTGGCCTGGTTCTAGAGTGTTTGTGTTAGACTGTTGGCCTGGTTCTAGAGTGTTTCTGTTGGCCTGGTTCTAGAGTGTTTGTGTAAGACTGTTGGCCTGGTTCTAGAGTGTTTGTGTCAGCCTGGTTCTGGAGTGTTTGTGTAAGACTGTTGGCCTGGTTCTAGAGTGTTTGTGTTTGTCTGGTTCTAGAGTGTTTGTGTAAGACTGTTGACCTGGTTCTAGAGTGTTTCTGTTGGCCTGGTTCTAGAGTGTTTGTGTAAGACTGTTGGCCTGGTTCTAGAGTGTGTCTGTTGGCCTGGTTCTAGAGTGTTTGTGTTGGCCTGGTTCTAGAGTGTTTGTGTTGGCCTGGTTCTAGAGTGTTTGTGTAAGACTGTTGGCCTGGTTCTAGAGTGTTTGTGTTGGCCTGGTTCTAGAGTGTTTGTGTTGGCCTGGTTCTAGAGTGTTTGTGTGAGACTGTTGGCCTGGTTCTAGAGTGTTTGTGTAAGACTGTTGGCCTGGTTCTAGAGTGTTCGTGTAAGACTGTTGGCCTGGTTCTAGAGTGTTTGTGTAAGACCGTTGGCCTGGTTCTAGAGTGTTTGAGTAAGACTGTTGGCCTGGTTCTAGAGTGTTTGTGTTGGCCTGGTTCTAGAGTGTTTGTGTTGGCCTGGTTCTGGAGTGTTTGTGTTAGACTGTCAGCCTGATTCTAGAGTGTTTGTGTAAGACTGTTGGCCTGGTTCTAGAGTGTTTGTGTTGGCCTGATTCTAGAGTGTTTGTGTACCTATGGGTCTAGAGTGTTTGTGTAAGACTGTTGGCCTGGTTCTGGAGTGTGTCTGTTGGCCTGGTTCTAGAGTGTTTGTGTTGGCCTGGTTCTAGAGTGTTTGTGTTAGCCTGGTTCTGGAGTGTTTGTGTTAGACTGTCAGCATGGTTCTAGAGTGTTTCTGTTGGCCTGGTTCTAGAGTGTTTGTGTGAGACTGTTGGCCTGGTCTAGAGTGTTTGTGTTGGCCTGGTTCTAGAGTGTTTGTGTTAGACTGTTGGCCTGGTTCTAGAGTGTTTCTGTTGGCCTGGTTCTAGAGTGTTTGTGTAAGACTGTTGGCCTGGTTCTAGAGTGTTTGTGTCAGCCTGGTTCTGGAGTGTTTGTGTAAGACTGTTGGCCTGGTTCTAGAGTGTTTGTGTTGGCCTGGTTCTAGAGTGTTTGTGTTAGACTGTTGGCCTGGTTCTAGAGTGTTTCTGTTGGCCTGGTTCTAGAGTGTTTGTGTAAGACTGTTGGCCTGGTTCTAGAGTGTTTGTGTCAGCCTGGTTCTGGAGTGTTTGTGTAAGACTGTTGGCCTGGTTCTAGAGTGTTTGTGTTTGTCTGGTTCTAGAGTGTTTGTGTAAGACTGTTGACCTGGTTCTAGAGTGTTTCTGTTGGCCTGGTTCTAGAGTGTTTGTGTAAGACTGTTGGCCTGGTTCTAGAGTGTGTCTGTTGGCCTGGTTCTAGAGTGTTTGTGTTGGCCTGGTTCTAGAGTGTTTGTGTTGGCCTGGTTCTAGAGTGTTTGTGTAAGACTGTCGGCCTGGTTCTAGAGTGTTTGTGTAAGACTGTTGGCCTGGTTCTAGAGTGTTTGTGTTGGCCTGGTTCTAGAGTGTTTGTGTTGGCCTGGTTCTAGAGTGTTTGTGTGAGACTGTTGGCCTGGTTCTAGAGTGTTTGTGTTAGACTGTTGGCCTAGTTCTAGAGTGTTTCTGTTGGCCTGGTTCTAGAGTGTTTGTGTAAGACTGTTGGCCTGGTTCTAGAGTGTTTGTGTCAGCCTGGTTCTGGAGTGTTTGTGTAAGACTGATGGCCTGGTTCTAGAGTGTTTGTGTTGGCCTGGTTCTAGAGTGTTTGTGTTAGACTGTTGGCCTGGTTCTAGAGTGTTTCTGTTGGCCTGGTTCTAGAGTGTTTGTGTAAGACTGTTGGCCTGGTTCTAGAGTGTTTGTGTCAGCCTGGTTCTGGAGTGTTTGTGTAAGACTGTTGGCCTGGTTCTAGAGTGTTTGTGTTTGTCTGGTTCTAGAGTGTTTGTGTAAGACTGTTGACCTGATTCTAGAGTGTGTCTGTTGGCCTGGTTCTAGAGTGTGTCTGTTGGCCTGGTTCTAGAGTGTTTGTGTTGGCCTGGTTCTAGAGTGTTTGTGTTGGCCTGGTTCTAGAGTGTTTGTGTAAGACTGTCGGCCTGGTTCTAGAGTGTTTGTGTAAGACTGTTGGCCTGGTTCTAGAGTGTTTGTGTTGGCCTGGTTCTAGAGTGTTTGTGTGAGACTGTTGGCCTGGTTCTAGAGTGTTTGTGTAAGACTGTTGGCCTGGTTCTAGAGTGTTCGTGTAAGACTGTTGGCCTGGTTCTAGAGTGTTTGTGTAAGACCGTTGGCCTGGTTCTAGAGTGTTTGAGTAAGACTGTTGGCCTGGTTCTAGAGTGTTTGTGTTGGCCTGGTTCTAGAGTGTTTGTGTTGGCCTGGTTCTGGAGTGTTTGTGTTAGACTGTCAGCCTGATTCTAGAGTGTTTGTGTAAGACTGTTGGCCTGGTTCTAGAGTGTTTGTGTTGGCCTGATTCTAGAGTGTTTGTGTACCTATTGGTCTAGAGTGTTTGTGTAAGACTGTTGGCCTGGTTCTGGAGTGTGTCTGTTGGCCTGGTTCTAGAGTGTTTGTGTTGGCCTGGTTCTAGAGTGTTTGTGTTGGCCTGGTTCTGGAGTGTTTGTGTTAGACTGTCAGCATGGTTCTAGAGTGTTTCTGTTGGCCTGGTTCTAGAGTGTTTGTGTGAGACTGTTGGCCTGGTCTACAGTGTTTGTGTTGGCCTGGTTCTAGAGTGTTTCTGTTGGCCTGGTTCTAGAGTGTTTGTGTAAGACTGTTGGCCTGGTTCTAGAGTGTTTGTGTCAGCCTGGTTCTGGAGTGTTTGTGTAAGACTGTTGGCCTGGTTCTAGAGTGTTTGTGTTAGACTGTTGGCCTGGTTCTAGAGTGTTTCTGTTGGCCTGGTTCTAGAGTGTTTGTGTAAGACTGTTGGCCTGGTTCTAGAGTGTTTGTGTCAGCCTGGTTCTGGAGTGTTTGTGTAAGACTGTTGGCCTGGTTCTAGAGTGTTTGTGTTTGTCTGGTTCTAGAGTGTTTGTGTAAGACTGTTGACCTGGTTCTAGAGTGTTTCTGTTGGCCTGGTTCTAGAGTGTTTGTGTAAGACTGTTGGCCTGGTTCTAGAGTGTGTCTGTTGGCCTGGTTCTAGAGTGTTTGTGTTGGCCTGGTTCTAGAGTGTTTGTGTTGGCCTGGTTCTAGAGTGTTTGTGTAAGACTGTTGGCCTGGTTCTAGAGTGTTTGTGTTGGCCTGGTTCTAGAGTGTTTGTGTTGGCCTGGTTCTAGAGTGTTTGTGTGAGACTGTTGGCCTGGTTCTAGAGTGTTTGTGTAAGACTGTTGGCCTGGTTCTAGAGTGTTCGTGTAAGACTGTTGGCCTGGTTCTAGAGTGTTTGTGTAAGACCGTTGGCCTGGTTCTAGAGTGTTTGAGTAAGACTGTTGGCCTGGTTCTAGAGTGTTTGTGTTGGCCTGGTTCTAGAGTGTTTGTGTTGGCCTGGTTCTGGAGTGTTTGTGTTAGACTGTCAGCCTGATTCTAGAGTGTTTGTGTAAGACTGTTGGCCTGGTTCTAGAGTGTTTGTGTTGGCCTGATTCTAGAGTGTTTGTGTACCTATGGGTCTAGAGTGTTTGTGTAAGACTGTTGGCCTGGTTCTGGAGTGTGTCTGTTGGCCTGGTTCTAGAGTGTTTGTGTTGGCCTGGTTCTAGAGTGTTTGTGTTGGCCTGGTTCTGGAGTGTTTGTGTTAGACTGTCAGCATGGTTCTAGAGTGTTTCTGTTGGCCTGGTTCTAGAGTGTTTGTGTGAGACTGTTGGCCTGGTCTAGAGTGTTTGTGTTGGCCTGGTTCTAGAGTGTTTGTGTTAGACTGTTGGCCTGGTTCTAGAGTGTTTCTGTTGGCCTGGTTCTAGAGTGTTTGTGTAAGACTGTTGGCCTGGTTCTAGAGTGTTTGTGTCAGCCTGGTTCTGGAGTGTTTGTGTAAGACTGTTGGCCTGGTTCTAGAGTGTTTGTGTTGGCCTGGTTCTAGAGTGTTTGTGTTAGACTGTTGGCCTGGTTCTAGAGTGTTTCTGTTGGCCTGGTTCTAGAGTGTTTGTGTAAGACTGTTGGCCTGGTTCTAGAGTGTTTGTGTCAGCCTGGTTCTGGAGTGTTTGTGTAAGACTGTTGGCCTGGTTCTAGAGTGTTTGTGTTTGTCTGGTTCTAGAGTGTTTGTGTAAGACTGTTGGCCTGGTTCTAGAGTGTGTCTGTTGGCCTGGTTCTAGAGTGTTTGTGTTGGCCTGGTTCTAGAGTGTTTGTGTTGGCCTGGTTCTAGAGTGTTTGTGTAAGACTGTCGGCCTGGTTCTAGAGTGTTTGTGTAAGACTGTTGGCCTGGTTCTAGAGTGTTTGTGTTGGCCTGGTTCTAGAGTGTTTGTGTTGGCCTGGTTCTAGAGTGTTTGTGTGAGACTGTTGGCCTGGTTCTAGAGTGTTTGTGTAAGACTGTTGGCCTGGTTCTAGAGTGTTCGTGTAAGACTGTTGGCCTGGTTCTAGAGTGTTTGTGTTGGCCTGGTTCTGGAGTGTTTGTGTAAGACTGTCAGCCTGGTTCTAGAGTGTTTGTGTTGGCCTGGTTCTAGAGTGTTTGTGTTGGCCTGGTTCTAGAGTGTTTCTGTAAGACTGTTGGGCCTGGTTCTAGAGTGTGTCTGTTGGCCTGGTTCTAGAGTGTTTGTGTAAGACTGTTGTCCTGGTTCTAGAGTGTTTCTGTTGGCCTGGTTCTAGAGTGTTTGTGTTGGCCTGGTTCTGGAGTGTTTGTGTAAGACTGTTGGCCTGGTTCTAGAGTGTTTGTGTGAGACTGTCGGCCTGGTTCTAGAGTGTTTGTGTTAGACTGTCTGCCTGGTTCTAGAGTGTTTGTGTTGGCCTGGTTCTAGAGTGTTTGTGTTGGCCTGGTTCTAGAGTGTTTGTGTAAGACTGTTGGCCTGGTTCTAGATTGTGACTGTTGGCCTGGTTCTAGAGTGTTTGTGTAAGACTGTTGGCCTGATTCTAGAGTGTTTGTGTTGGCCTGGTTCTAGAGTGTTTGTGTAAGACTGTTGGCCTGGTTCCAGAGTGTTCCTCATAGCCTGATTCTAGAGTGTTTGTGTAATGCTGTTGTCTGTTGAACCTTTTCTCCTCTGTGGGTCTGGCTGTTGTATTTCACCACAATCTCCTCCATGTCCTGGCAGAAGAGCTGGTAGCCTCCGACTTTGGTGTAGAACCCCTGCTGGAGTTTGTTCTTCAGTGGAGCAGAGAGACCTGCGAGGATTTCCTGACAGATCAGCACCGAAGCCTCCTCATTCTGCAGCAGGAATCTACTGAACAGCTTGTCGAGGGCCTCCTGAAACACCACATGGAAACCTTCTTACTCCTTATCACAGAATGTCTCAGCTACTTAAAGGATTTAGTTTAAGAGACGACTACACAGTATATCTTTATACTTGTTAGTTTCGCTCCCCGTTCCCTCATCTGTTTCATATCTGAGAGCTCCAGCTTACCTCCAGAGACTTCATGTGCTTGCCATCATCATCCTTGAAGGAGCGCTTCATGAAGATTTCTGTTGCCAGGCTGGTGAGGCGCTGGTGTCCGGAGGTGATGTCCTTCAGGTCCACAGGGAAGTACAGCCTCAGTTGCTCCAATCCGCTCTCATAGACCTCAAGCCCTTCCTTAATAGCATCCTCATTCTCAAGCTGTGCCATGGCAACCACAGCATTCTCCAGACAGGGCACGCCCCCACTGGAGAAGATCTCCACGTACATCTTCACCATGTGACCAAGGACTTACGAGGGAGAAACACAAGGACTTATGTAAGATAAATTTGAATTATCAAATGTATCAAATGAAGTATATTAAATGAAAAAATCAGACAGAGACAGCAAGTTAAAACTGGGACAGAAGGCTGTGTGAAAGGGCAAGTGGAAACTAAGTTTAGAGAAGAACATTATTTGCCAGTCTGTGGCGCAGATAAGGGAAAGCTTTCAGACGATAAAGATGTGTCAGCAGATGAAAAGCAGAAGTTCTGTAAAGGGAAATTACCACAAGAATCATGTGTTATTACTATGTGCAAAGTGGACGAGACAGTATTTCACAATCTTAAGATCGTTAGATGGGCGGCCCTGGGGCCCAGAGTGACATCACAGAATTAGGCCTTAAAAGTTTGAGCATCCTCTGTATCTGATCAGAATGCATTCTCCAGCTTGCTTGACTGTACTTGATTGTCTGTTGGGCGAGTTGTATTGTGTCAGTATCTACCAGTAAAACTTATCTTGTTACAACAAATTGCTTCGTATGGTGGTTCCTCTACACAAAACTTGAAGCTGCGCTCAAACAAAACGGTAAAATCCAACTGCAAGTGAACCGTCTAAAACAAGAAGTTCTTGAGAAAGAACAACGTTATGAGCGAGAACTCAAGTCAGCTAAAGATGAGCAAAACAAGCTTCTGGGTGAGGCTAACAAAGGGGATAATGACCTGATCCTATCAAAGCAGCTTGAGGAACAGCTGGTGCATAAAACAATTGAGAGGGTAGTGAAAGAGACCTCAGAAAGCATATCTTCTCTGGAGCAGCAGTTGGAAAATTCCCAGGAAGATTCTCCGATAGGGAAGTTGGGTGTTGAGCCTAAAGCCCCTGATTTGGATAAGGAAAAACTTGCAGAAAAATCCAAGATAAAGATTTATTTGAAGAACGTTTACATTTGGCTGTTGATGCCAGTGACTGTGTTGGTGCTGTACATCTCCAGTTGGGCTCAGATGGGGTTGAACATCCGGCTCTGGGTTATTCCACTGTGGAGAAGGAGGCCCTACCCCTCGTCATGGCAGTACGGTATTATGAGGTTTATTTGGGTTCTGCCTCTGATTTTGTTACGGTCTACACCGATAACAGGTCTCTGGTGTGTATTGACCGGATGAGGAACCCCAATAACAAATTATAGTCTTATATTCCAGCGGTATCCCTTATTAAATTGTGTATATTGGTGGTGTTGACTACCTCATTGCTGATGCTCTCAGGAGCTTGAATAATTTGCCTTGCGACCTGTTTTTCTCTTTCTTCCTCTAGTTTCCTAGGGCCCTGGATGCTGGGGGACTGGAGATTGCGCAGGGTCACAGAGGGTCTTTCTTTTTGGGTTCTTAGGTTTCCCAGGGAAACCTTCTTGGGAGGGAAGTGTTACGACCCCCTGCGCCCCTGCAGACATTGCAGTGGCCATGCATGCCCTGCAGGAAACAGTGGGGACTACGTAACGCCCACGACGAGTTTATTGCCTGATGATTCACACCTGGGGAGGCGTGGGAGATAAAGGTCTACTGGACACCTGTCTCTTTCTCTCTCGAGCCGGCACTCAGGATACCGACGTTTAACCCCCTAGACACGTCGCCTTTGCGTTATATTGTATGGACTGAAATAAACACGCGTTACTTTTGTAAGAAAACCATTGTAGTCTGCCTCCAAATGTTATTGTTTCGGTCACGAGCCGGCCGGAACGTAAAACTCACTAACAGTGTAACAGTAACTCAGTAGTAGTGTGACAACAACAGTTGTAACAAGTTACTCATTTGACAGTAAAGTTTCAGTTGCATTGTAGAGTTGGTAACTAACTTTCGTTTTGTTAATTATGAACAGAATGGGTTAGTGTCAGTTGTACCTACAGGACTGGAGCTAGAAAACACTCCAACAACCCAACAGTTGGGTTGCCCAGATGCCATGAGCCTCACTGATTATTCCAGACTGACTCACTTCGGCCATCGACTGTGTGCCCATCCTTCAGCTGCTTCACTGGGCTCTGGTCGAAGACGAAGCTGCAGAAGCGGTCGGCGACCTCCAGGAACGCTGGGGCCAGCTCAGAGGGGCCCAGGCTCTCCATGCGGATCACATTCTCCGGGCTGGATGTTGGGAATGGGAAGGTGAAACACTTCCGGGATGGGAAGTATTTCCGGATGCACTCCCGAGGAAGGTTGTAATCATTCACCTTTTTTGAGTGACCTTCAAGAGATCACAACATTGGGTCTGTTTTAGTGGACATAATTAACATGTTATGTTATGTTATATTATGTTTGCTATGTTATGCTATGGTAGGTTGTTGTGTGGTGCCTTGTCCTAAGAATCAGTCTGACCCTGTGTCATTCTGTGCATCTGACAATAAAAGACTTGTAACTTGGTTTAGTGGAGATATTTAATCCTAACCTTCAGGAGATCACAACATGGGTCTGGTTTAGTGGAGATATTTAACCCTAACCTTAACACTTGAGATATTTATATATGTAAAGAGGAAGTGGGTCTCTGTTCTTTGTGTGTGTGTGTGTGTGTGTGTGTGTGTGTGTGTGTGTGTGTGTGTGTGTGTGTGTGTGTGTTTAACACTACTGAGTCCGAGCCTGTTTTTCACTCTCTTAGGTAGTCTGCCATGCCTTGATATTTTAGTTTATTTCACCTAACTAAAAACATTGAGGCAAAAGTGGCATGTATGATTATATTCTAGAATACCTCAGCAATAATAACATGGGAATGAAAGGAATGTAGTAAAAAAAGATTGAATTTAAATCAAATCTAAACAAACCCTTCCAAAAACATACTTTCAGAGGTGCTCAGACTTTGTACAAAAAATACATTGTAAAGATTTTGGAGCAAGGCTTTTGAACTCTGAACTTTGTAAACATAAGTGTTAGTTTTACAAAGGTGAGTTTAGCATTTAGAAAGTGTGTGTGGTTTCACTACTATATATTTATAATTTTAGAGTGACCTGTACCTTTTCAAAACTAGTGTCCCTACTAATGCATATTGATGAGTTAGGTGTAAACACACCTGGGACACCTCAGACAAGAACAATGGCCCTTACCTAATGGCCCTGGAATGTCTTTGTGGCCCGTACCCCCCACAGGATTTCTTGAC
>NC_045153.1:541869-554369 GCF_900700415.2 Clupea harengus | reverse complement strand
TCCAGGATCTGTAGTGCCCCCTGCTGGACACTCATGCGCCCGTCTGTCCCATTATCAATCAGACACACCGGGGCCTGCATGGACACTGGAGCCATCTCTGACACACACACACATGTACACACACACGCACACGCACGCGTACACCAGTACACACACACACACACACGCACACACGCACACACGCACACACACACACACACACACACACCACACATCAGAGACAGCACTAGACTTTTATGGTTATCGGCGCTAAGCAATTATTAGAGAAGAGGTGGGGAGTGGGATCGGGAAATGACAGCAGGTCGGATTCGAACCCGTGTCCCCGTGGGCGTTCAAGCTCGCGAGCCGCATGCAACTCTTTGCCGGCTGACATGCGGCTCGGCTCCAGCTCGAGTGCTTACTGACTTTGCTTTTGGTGTACAGAATTTTCATATTGTAAAATAAACATCTAAAATGCATATGCATATATTTGGCAATACATATTTGGCAATACAGACGAAAAGCTGTCCGATTTGAATGTGGTATTTATTCATGTATATTTTGTCATCACGCGATCTTGAGAGATGTCTAACGTTAATGTTCCAAACATGAAACATTCTAATGTGTGCACCCAGTCTCAGAGAGTTACTAGCCAGACTAGCAGTAGCTACCTACTGACATAATGCCATGGATCCAGGAAAGCGTAAAGCTAAACGAAAATATGAAGATGAACACCGGAAGTTTTTTGCCTGAATGGGAGGAATTATTTGCGGAGCGAAATGGAAAACCCCTCTGCTTAATATGCCAGACGTCACTGTCGCATTTCAAAGCCTCAAACTTGGAGCGCCGTCTCTCCACACACCATGCTAACATAGCCCAGGAGTTTCTAAAGGCACAGAGCTGTGCAAGCACAAGGTAAATACTTTGAAACGTCAGTCAGAGAAAAAGACTCAGCTTTTTCGGAAATTCATGAAGTACTCTGAAACGGTCACGTTGGCATCGTATCAGGTGGCATGGAATATTGCTCGAGCAAAAAAGTAATATAGTGAGGGAGAGTTTGTGAAGTCTTGTGTACATGATGTCGTTGCTATCCTCAACCCTGAAAATGACGGATCATAGCGGTCTGTGTCAGACCTGCAGCTGTCAGGCACGAAAATTGAACAGAGGATATCTGACATTAACAACATAATTGAGACACAGTTATGTACAGATCTTGAGAGGTGATCCCTGGAGTAGCCCCCCCCCCCAAAAAGTTTCCTTAGCCCCACCTGAAAAATATATATGAAGTTTACGAAACGAAATGGTTAAATCATCTCAAGTTAATTGTAGATGTCGTGGCTCTCTTTTAATCATGCCGGTTCATTGATCCTATAACTAGCTAGTGAACTCTACTCTACAATGTTAACCTACTCACTTGAGCTGCAAATTCCTACCATGCTACAGTATAATTAGCACCTATCTCAGCAGATGTCTTCAATATGTTTATTTTTGTGCCATATTTTAAATCAAAATGTGTTAATTTCTCTTCCTAAAACCCACTAGAGGACACTATTTAAAAGGTTATTTTCAAACAAATCTTATGGGGGAACATGCCCCCAGACCCCCCTAGTTTTGCTGGGTCACAGGAAAAATAATAGGTTTTATATAGCCCCCCCCCCCCCCCCCAAACCTAGATTTGTGTGGCTCTTCGAAATGGTGTTGGGTTTTGTTGTGGCTCTTTGAGCTGGCCTGGTTAGCCACCCCTGCCGTATATGGTCGGGGCTACTGCTTGCGCCACAGTGCCCCCACATATGCCCACATATGCACTCATTATACACTACAGGACTACACTCACGCAAAAATACAATCCGTTGCTAGGAGACACCTGACATGGTAGTTTAAGTATCATGCACGGAGTCGTCAAGTTGATGGCCGTCACTGTCGGGCTCCTATTTGCACCAAAAAGCAGAACAGAGAGACTGTCTAGGGTGGGCAGGCGCTGATATTTAATGACGAACCGAAGTAACGGCACCCATTAAAGCTGTTTTGATTAAATACTAGTGGTGATTGTGGCATTTGACCCACGATCACTTTTTTTATTCCAGGAAAAAGAGTCAGTTCTCGTGACAGTCGATGTTATCTGCCAGTAGGTAACATAGTTAGCTACTAGCTATCTTTAAGCTTGCTGCTAGTATTAGGTGTTGAGCACTACACAGTAAACAACAGTAATTTCAGTCACAAAGTTCATTTTATTGAATTTGTTCATCATTCTTACAGTTAGAACTTGCAATTGCGAACGTGACTTGTCCTGTCATGTTATTAAATTGTATTGTTTAGCTGCTAGCTAGTCTACTACTGATCTAAGATTCTAGAGCTCCGCTGACTGCCTCAGAAGATTCCTGCGCTAGCAAGAAGCCTTTGCCTGCTACCTGTTGTAGCTAGCAGTGTTAAAAGCAGTGAAAACACCCGGACCATGGAATAAATTACATTAAAACATTGTCAACTTTGAAAACTCAGCAGCAAACTCAGCAGCAAGAGCTAGCTTCAACAGTTAGCAAGCAACGGCTTCTTGCTAGCGCAGGAATCTAAAGCTAGCTAGTAGCGACAGTGGTAGAGAAGTCGCTTAGTAATCAGAAGGTTGCTAGTTCGATTCCCTGTCGAAGCGTCCTTGAGCAAGACACCAAACCCCTAATTGCTCTTGATGTGCAGTGTGCCATAAATGTAAAATGTGTATACATTGTAAGTCGCACATATGTAAGTTGCTTTGGATAAAACCGTCTGCTAAATGACTAAATGTAAAAAAAATGTAGTAGCTAGATATGTTACCTACTGGCATAACAGCGACTATGTCACGAGAACTGACTCTTTTTCCAGGAATAAATAAAGTGATCGTGGGTCAAATGCTACAATCACCACTAGTATTTATTCAAAACGTGTTTAATGGGTCCCGTTACTTCGGTTCGGCGTTAAATATCAGTCTTCAACATACAAAGACATATGTAGCTACTTAACGGAGTTTGGTAAATGGTTCGTCGTGAATATGACTCTCCTGCTGTCAAAGCAAGACCAATCAGAAAAGAGCCCGCCCTCCTTTGGTTCCCGGCCACACACTGCCAAAACCGCCCACACACTGCCAAAAGTCATACTTTCGAGCGAGCAGATAACATTTTCGCGAGAGCGAGAAGTGTATGATAAATTCGAGCGAGCAGACCAAGTTTTCGCGAGAGAGTATGTCAGTCTCTGCGCTCGCAGTTGTTGAATTTCCTCTCGTGGCTGCTAAAATTGAGTGCGCAGAAGAAATTCACGCTTGCGAAAACCTGAAATTCACTCGAATAGACGTTTCCTCGCATGTGTGAGTTTTGGCACTAAACTGACGCCATGGCAGGCGCTGTCAGTATGGCCTATATGAGCTGAAGCAGGAGTTGGAGGTGAATATTATGTTGTTGAAATCGTAGCTATCCAATGTTAGTACTACTAATTATGTCGTCAGTTTAATGATAAACTGTGGAAGTTGCATTTAAACGCTAAAGGCAATTCCTCAAGTTGAGTACACAAGTGTGTGTCTCGTTTATTTTTACATACCAAAACGAATGAATGACAAGATGGCGCTGCCCTGTAACCAAACAAGTATGGGGCTCGACGTCATCAACAACAACAGAATATTTAAAGGGACCGCGATCCCGGAACAGTCATACTTACGTATATAAAATATTAGATAAATAACTGCATGAAACAACAGTGTGTAGAACCACACTAAGAACAAGGGTGAATTATGAAGTCACATTCACTACAAAACATTCAATTTCACCGCGGACAAATTGCTATTAAAGTTGCTATTCCCTACACTACTCCATTACTCCATTGAAGGCGCATAGAGATGGTTGTCATGGAGACGCCTGTACAGACGGACGGGAACAGCCGGTAGCCTATAAGGCGGGTGCGGACATAACTCCTGTTGAACTTTAGAGAAACACCGACGCCTACGGAATGCATCACCCCACAGTCCTTTCGTGCACATCGCGTGGACAGAAGTACTTTAGTCTATAAAGAATGTCCACATTGCACTCCCGTCAATGTTCCTTGAGCACAATGCGTTTGTGTTTTTCGTGGACAAAAGGCATTTTGGTGTTTCGTGGTTTCGTAATGAATTAATGCGTTGCATTCTGTCTACATAACATAAAAATGAACAACAAAATAGTTTTCTCTTTTGTCAAGCTTGTAGTCTTAATATCTAGGTAGACATCCCCCAACCTACCAATGTTAATTTCCCTTCAAAAAGCTAAATTAATAGGTTGACGTTGGCCTATTTAGTTAATGTCATGGCAGCCTACCTTTGGTAAAGAAGTTGGAAAGCGGGCTCTACTGATGTGAAGTCTTCGGAGAGTGTTGAGATCAGTGTGCAGTACGAAGCCTTCAGAAATAACACACGAAAATAAAACCAACTCCGCCGGCTGACGCATTCTCTTGTTGCGTGTGCACGTTTCTTGTAAACCGCAATCCCGTTTCTTGTAAACCACAATCCCGTTTCTTGTAAACCATGTGACAGATGATATTAGGTGTTTCTGGCGCATGGGGTTGTGTTGACAACGGAGACGTTTATAGTGAGATTGACAGGTCAGCAATCAATCAGTGCGAATCTCCGTCCCTGTTTAGGTTATCTTAAGCGGAGGAAGACTCGGGACAACTTGTTCGCAATGTGAAGAGATACACGGTGGGCCGAAGGCTTCTATCTGCTTTAGTTTTTTAAATTATCTATCCTCTGCGATATAAACTAGGCTACATATTTTTTTTCTCAACACGTTGCCGTTTGTTGGCAGTCTCAAGTTGATAATTTTTTTTATGAAAACTAAACTTGTGTTTCATAAACGGTAGGGAGTAGCCTATTGTTAACTGTGAACCAATCAAAAACGCGTTATAGCTTCACCTGACGTGAAGGTTGCTAATGATATTCATAAACCTGAGAATCTGCGGATACTTCTGTCATATAAGGTGTTACATTTCAATGTTTTATTTTACTTTTTTAAAGTAACTTTACTTCATCTCTAATGCAGCCAGTGTTGGCACACACGGAGAGACATGGATTAGAGACACCAACAACTCTGAAACTGGAGAAAATCAGATGCACTCTGAAAGGTTCCATACAGAGCTTTGAGAAAACCTGGACCCCTTTCTTGACATACTATGAGAGCATACAAAGCCCACTACAAGAGAAAGATTAGATGGCAACCCACCCCCCCCCCCCCCTCTCCTTTTTTTCTTTTCTCTGTTTTGTCTTGCACCACTGTTGCATGCAATTGTATTGTAATATTCCAATATTTCTATTTATATCTACATTAAACATGTTCTCTTAATGTTTGTGCTTCTGCTGCATGGGGTAGGCTGACTGGGGGTGGGGGTGTAATCATTAGACTTGTGATGTGTAATTGAATTGAATAATTGTATTGAATAATTGTATTGATTACCAAAAAACACCAATAAAAAGTGTTTAACATAAAGCTGCTTTCCAAACCTTCAACCTCCTGTGCTTCTTCTCAAGGGGACCACCATGCCAGAGGTTGCGTGTTGAGTGTGAGACTGTGCTTCTTCTCAAGGGGACCACCATGCCAGAGGTTGCGTGTTGAGTGTGAGACTGTGCTTGTTTTCAACGCAGGGGGACTTCTCGTTTTTTTTTTTGTTTAATGTCAGAACAATATGAGGAATTTTTTTATTTCATTTTCATAGCAAGCAAACAGGAAACAATACGGGGAACATGACTATATGTGTTAGGTGATACACTCACTCAAGTTACCTCAGGACTCCGGAGTTGCATATAAGTACAGTATATTTATTAAACAACAACAACAAGCTCGTCGGGCTCTCCCACGTCCTGGCAGGTCAGAGAGAGAGAAGGAGTGTGTGCTCACTGCCACACTGCAGCAGTATTTCAAAATGATCTCTGTCAACATGCCCCTCCAGCAACTGCCCCAGCTATCTTCTATGAGGTGATCATGAAAAATGATGATGTGGGTCACAGGATACAGCAGGAGATGGGGATGACTTTCTTCATCATGGCTTCCTGCTGCTCCATCATGGCTTCCTGCTGCTGCTTCATCAGGCTCATGACATCGTCGTGCCTGCGGTCCTGCTGTTCGATCAGCCTGGTAAACTCCTGGCTCTTGGCCTCCTGCGCCGCCTCAGCCTTCCTCCTGCTCTCCTCTATCTCTCTGGTCATCACGTCTGCCTTCTCCTTGAAGCCCTTCTCCAGCAGGAGGGCCTGCTCCCGCAGCATGCTCTCCCTGGCCTGCCGCTCCTCCTCCTGCTGCTGCTTCAGCTCCTGCTGCATCTTGTCCATCACCTGCCTCATGCGCTCCTCACTGCTCTGACGCTGCGCCTCCATGCGCTCCTCCAGCTGCCGCTGCGCCTCCTGGCCCAACCTCATCTCCTGCTCCAGGAGCACGGCTTTCTCTCGCTCCGCTACACACACACACACACACACACAGACACATTATACACACACACACACAGATTATATACACATACACACACACATTATACACAGACACATTATACACACACACATTATACACAGACACATTATACATACTAGGGATGGGCATAATTAATCGACGATCGATTAATTGATCATTAAGAATTTCCTCGATGACATTATTTTTTCATTGATAAAACTAATGCATGTTCTGTTGCGTAGTGTGCTTGTAATTCATTTCTTTTAGGGCTGTCAAAGTTAACGCGTTAATCTATGAGATTATTGTGGTCGAGATTAATGCAATAAAATATTTTAGCGCAGTTAACGCAACTTTGTTTACTTCCGGTGTGTGTTGACCCATGGCACGAAACCACCGTGTGTCTGCAGTCAGTAGATAGGAGAGACCGAGACGGTAGTTGAAGATGAAGAGAGCTGAGGGATTGTGGGGGCAAAATGACGAAACAATCGACAAAACTAAAGTTTTGCACTACTGTTGTGCAACATTTCACAGCTACTGTATATAGCCCATCCACCTTGTACATACTTTTTTAAACTCCTTAGTCCATTGCACTGTTGCACTGTTTGTTTGTTTGTATTGTATTGTATTGTATTGTGTTGTATATTTTGTGTAAGCACACTGAGAGTCACTTTACCAAGTCAAATTCCTTGTTTGTGCAAACTTACTTGGCCAATAAAACCTGATTCTGATTCTGATTCTGATTCTGATTCTGGGGGGTTCTATGTAGCATTTGTCAAGCTGAATGTAGCCATCACAGAAGCAGCTCGTCTTTAAGTTATCACCTTAATGCAAAGCACCCGACAGAAAGCAGTCCCAGGTTAGATGGTCGCCAACCCACACTCCACGACTTCTCTAGGAAAATAACTAGGCCAGTCCGTGAAAAGGTTACCAACGCTGTCGCAGTTTGGGTTGCCGGTGACTGGCGGCCCATAAACATAGTTGCAGACGGTGGGCTGACTGAGGTGATTCGAATTGCTTCAGGGGACAAATCTTACGATTTACCGTCGAGGGGCACCATTGTGTCTCGCATACATTCCTTGGCTGATGGCGAGAGAGCACGAAAAATAAATACAATTAAACAACAGTGTCTAAAATACACGCTGTCTGAAGTGATTACTCGTTAATGTATAAGATTTCGTCTTTAGAAGAAACTCAAACTTTTAATCGCGATGAATCTAGATTAATGAATTTCAAAATGTGAGATGAATTAGTTATAGAAAAAAAAAACGAGGGTCAGTTGTGTTTATGAGCACCGGCTTCTAGCTGTCGGCTCTGCTGCTTAACGGTGGGTGTCCACGGCACAAATTACATGCGTTAAATCGCATGCGTAAAGTCGCCTGGGGGGCGTGGACAGAAAAATCACTGGCTGTAGCAAAGTTCAAGTAGCAAGTTCAGGTGCAGTGCTGCGCTAATGTAGCACATTAGCTTGTGAACTCCCCAAAAAATAATGATAGATGTTGCGGCAGTCATTCATGGGCTGATTCATTTGATTCATAATTTGTTAATTTATTCTATCTAATTCATATATATCAGCCAGTTAAATCACGAAAACGTTATATGTAACTTATTTAGCAGCTAGCTAGCTAGCGACTATGTGTTTCCAATGGGTTTTCGGTTAAAGTGTTAGCGGCAAGCTAACAGTAATAGTCGAGAGCTTCAGTTCAAGACCTACAATATTCTATTTGACCTCACAGCATTCGTGTAGCATATAAACAACAAACCGAGTCGATTAGACGTATAAAAAGTCGTGTAGATAACCTTTATTCACATAAAATATTTCCCAGTAACAGAGTCCCGAGACTCCGCCATCTTGTTTCGATATTTTTGATTACTCCCGCCCCTATGAGCTACGTTGGCCTCCAAATCACACACACGCCGAACTGATTGGCTCTCAGCATGCAGCAAATCGCTCTCATTTGCATAAAGTTAAAGAATGCCCAACTTTTTGCAGGCAGCAGACACGATTTTTTCCTCACTATGCAGCAAATCGCTTCCATTCTATCCCCAATGAGAGCAGCACGATAACGCGTGCCGTGGACACCCACCGTAAGAGTACAGCAGCGCATATTTTCAAGTGTAACCATTGAGCGGATCCCGTTTAACTGCCACAAGAGTTGTCCATCTTGTAATAAAGATCTCAATGAGGAAACACGCAGTGTTTTTTTCTATTTTCACTGCATTTTAATATAGCCTATAAATAGTGAATTTTAATATAAAAATATTAATGATTAATCGAAAATCGATCGTTAATTCTCCTGACGATCGATTAAGACAATTTGATCGAATGCCCATCCCTAATACACACACACACACACACACACACACACACACACACACACACACACACACACACACACACACATTCTACACAGACACATTATACACCACACACACACACACACACACACACACAGATTATATACACATACAAACACACATTATTCACACACACACACACACACATTATACACACACACACACACATTATACACAGACAAATTATACACACACACACACACACATCCTCACCACAGATCTCTCTGTCCTTCACACTCAGACTCTGGTCAGCCTGTAGGATGGCTGCAGACTCCTCCCTCCTCTGCTTCATAAATTCCTGCAACACGTCCTCAGCCTGACACACACACACACACACACACACACACACACACACACACACACACACACACACACACACACGATGATGATGATGATGACTGGCAAAAGGATTGATAATCTTACACATCAACAATATTCTGGTCTGGTTCTAGTGTTTCTGTAGCTCTTGGTCTAGAGTGTTTGTGTAAGACTGTTGGCCTGGTTCTAGAGTGTTTGTGTTGGCCTGGTTCTAGAGTGTTTGTCTAAGACTGTTGGTCTGGTTCTAGAGTGTTTGTGTCGGCCTGGTTCTAGAGTGTTTGTGTTGGCCTGGTTCTAGAGTGTTTGTCTAAGACTGTTGGTCTGGTTCTAGAGTGTTTCTGTAAGACTGTTGGGCCTGGTTCTAGAGTGTTTGTGTCGGCCTGGTTCTAGAGTGTTTCTGTAAGACTGTTGGGCCTGGTTCTAGAGTGTTTCTGTTGGCCTGGTTCTAGAGTGTTTGTGTAAGACTGTTGGCCTGGTTCTAGAGTGTTTGTGTTGGCCTGGTTCTAGAGTGTGTCTGTTGGCCTGGTTCTAGAGTGTGTCTGTTGGCCTGGTTCTAGAGTGTTTGTGTAAGACTGTCGGCCTGGTTCTAGAGTGTTTGTGTAATGCTGTTGTCTGTTGAACCTTTTCTCCTCTGTGGCTCTGGCTGTTGTATTTCACCACAATCTCCTCCATGTCCTGGCAGAAGAGCTGGTAGCCTCCGACTTTGGTGTAGAACCCCTGCTGGAGTTTGTTCTTCAGTGGAGCAGAGAGACCTGCGAGGATTTCCTGACAGATCAGCACCGAAGCATCCTCATTCTGCAGCAGGAATCTACTGAACAGCTTGTCGACGGCCTCCTGAAACACCACATGGAAACCTTCTTACTCCTTATCACAGAATGTCTCAGCTACCTAAAGGATTTAGTTTAAGAGACGACTACACAGTATATCTTTATACTTGTTAGTTTCGCTCCCCGTTCCCTCATCTGTTTCATATCTGAGAGCTCCAGCTTACCTCCAGAGACTTCATGTGCTTGCCATCATCATCCTTGAAGGAGCGCTTCATGAAGATCTCTGTTGCCAGGCTGGTGAGGCGCTGGTGTCCGGAGGTGATGTCCTTCAGGTCCACAGGGAAGTTAGCCTTCAGCTGTTCCATTCCGCTCTCATAGACCTCAAGCCCTTCCTTAACCGCAGCCTCATTCTCAAGCTGTGCCATGGCAAGCACAGCATTCTCCAGACAGGGCACGTCCCCTCTGGAGAAGATCTCCACGTACATCTTCACCATGTGACCAAGGACTTACGAGGGAGAAACACAAGGACTTAGCAGGCACTCTGTAACAGTAACTCACTAAACCGTGCAAAAGTAACTCACTAACAGTGTAACAGTAACTCACTCCCAGTGTAACAGTAACTCAGTAGTAGTGTGACAACAACAGTTGTAACAAGTTACTCATTTGACAGTAAAGTTTCAGTTGCATTGTAGAGTTGGTAACTCACTTTCGTTCGGTACTTATGAACAGAATGGGTTAGTTTCACTTTCGTTTGGTAATTATGAACAGAATGGGTTAGTGTCAGTTGTACCTACAGGGCTGGAGCTAAAAAACACTCCAACAACCCAACAGTTGGGTTGCCCAGATGCCATGAGCCTCACTGATTATTCCAGACTGACTCACTTCGGCCATCGACTGTGTGCCCATCCTTCAGCTGCTTCACTGGGCTCTGGTCGAAGACGAAGCTGCAGAAGCGGTCGGCGACCTCCAGGAACGCTGGGGCCAGCTCAGAGGGGCCCAGGCTCTCCATGCGGATCACATTCTCCGGGCTGGATGTTGGGAATGGGAAGGTGAAACACTTCCGGGATGGGAAGTAGTTCCGGATGCACTCCCGAGGAAGGTTGTAATCATTCACCTTTTTTGAGTGACCTTCAAGAGAACACAACATGGGTCTGGTTTAGAGGAGATAATTAACCCTAATCCTAACCTTCAGGAGATCACAACATGGATCTGGTTTAGTGGAGTTTGGGAACACACATAAATTAGTTTGGGATGTGACGACCCCGCCTCCTTTGGTTGCTGGGCTGGCTGCTTGTCTGTGTCTGTGTGTTTGTGTGTGTGTGTGTGTGTGTGTGTTTTGTGTTGCAGGTGCCCAGCAGGTGTGGTCGGGTCAGCAGTTATTGGTGTTCCCAGTACTATAAGAGCGCATCCCACTGATTCCATGAGGAGATTCAGAGAGAGAGAAAGGGGAGACTTTGCTCCCTACTAGTGGCGTTTCTACATTAGGGGCAGGTGGGGCAGTGCCCCATCAGATCCAGATGACGCTGTTCTGCAGAAAGCTCAATACATTCGTACTTCGCGGCAATATATATATATATATATATTAGGGCTGTCAATCGATTAAAAAAAATGAACTAATTAATCGCACATTTTTAAATTAATGAATCATGATTAATCGCGATTAAAAGTTTGTTTTTCTTCTTAAGACTAAATCTAATAAATAAACAAGTAATCACTTCAGACAGCGTGTATTTTAGAAACTGTTGTTTAATTGTATTTTTTTTAAACACAATGGTGCCCCTCAACGGTAAATCGTAAGAATTTCCCCTGAAGCAATTCGAATCACCTCCATCAGCCCACTGTCCTCAACCATAAAATGGTAGGCCAAGCTACATTGCCCGAGGGGACACAGGTTCAAGTCTGGCCTGATGTAATTTCCCAATCCTCTCCCCACCTCTTCTTCGCCTCACTTCCTGTCATAACTTCATGTCCTATCCAAATAAAGGCATTAAAATTTTTGCGTTGCGTTGCGTTAATTGCGTTAAAATATTTTATCGCGTTAATCGCGGCCGCATTAATCGCATAGATTAACGCGTTAACGCTGACAGCCCTAATATATATATATTTATATATTTTTTCATGCAAAGTAGCGTGAATATGTGTGTGAATAAACTTGACTCACAAGCATTATAGTCTTGTTTTGGAGTAATTTGATTCGTGTGTTTTTCTGTCTGTGTGCTTGCTCTGTGAAATGCTGCTCTCCGCTGTCCCTCCCTTTCCGGTGGGGCAACGGCCCTCGCTGCCCCACCGTTACCATGGAAACACCAATGAGCGTGAACCACACAGGCCAAAGTTAACATTGAGCAGTGGGGCACTTTCAGATGTGCCCCACGAAATCTGCCTAGCAACTAGACTGGAATAATCCGAAAACCGAGAGACTTGTACCCCGTGACTAAGAAAAAAAAAACATACAGTCAGATCAAAATCAGACAGATCAATGCCAGTAACGTTACTGCTAGTTAGCTATCGCTAGTTTTCGATTATTTTGGAAGTGTTTTAATTCAGCCTACAATGAATAATGTAGACTAGTTGTTGAGGGTGCAATTTAGTACATTGTCGTTGGAAGATAAATTAGAAATTAAACGTTTGGGGCCACACAAAAGGATTAAGACATTTA
>NC_045153.1:529369-536869 GCF_900700415.2 Clupea harengus | reverse complement strand
AGGGTTTAAGACATTTCGAACTAGCCTTGCTCTCTTAATAGGAAGGAAGGAAGAAAGGAAGGAAGGGAGCATTTTAAGCCTATTCGAACAGAGCGTAAGTATCATGCACGGAGTCGTCATAGTTGATGGCCGTCGTTGTCGGGGCTCCTGTTTAGGGTGGGCAGGCGCTGTCAGTAGCTATGGCCTATATGAGCTGAAGCAGGAGTTGGAGGTGAATATTATGTTGTTGAAATCGTAGCTATCCAATGTTATTAGGCTAAATCATGTTGTTAGTACTAATTATGTCGTCAGTTTAATGATAAACTGGAAGTTGCATTTAAACGCTAAAGGCAATTCCTCAAGTTGAGTACACAAGTGTGTGTCTCGTTTATTTTTACATACCAAAACGAATGAATGACAAGATGGCGCTGCCCTGTAACCAAACAAGTATGGGGCTCGACGTCATCAACAACAACAGAATATTTAAAGGGACCGCGATCCCGGAACAGTCATACTTATGTATATAAAATATTACATAAATAACTGCATGAAACAACAGTGTGTAGAACCACACTAAGAACAAGGGTGAATTATGAAGTCACATTCACTACAAAACATTCAATTTCACCGCGGACAGATTGCTATTAAAGTTGCTATTCCCTACACCACTAGATTACTCCATTGAAGGCGCATAGAGATGGTTGTCATGGAGACGCCTGTACAGACGGACGGGAACAGCCGGTAGCCTATAATAACTCCTGTTGAACGCGGACATAACTCCTGTTGAACTTTAGAGAAACACCGACGCCTACGGAATGCATCACCCCAAAGTCCTTTCGTGCACATCACGTAGACAGAAGTACTTTAGTCTATAAAGAATGTCCACATTGTACTCCCGTCAATGTTCCTTGAGCACAATGCGTTTGTGTTTTTCGTGGACAAAAGGCATTATGGCGTTTCATGGTTTCGTAATGAATTAATGCGTTTGGTGGTACATAATGCGTTTTGTCTACAAAACATTATAAAACATATAGGCCTACATATATTATAAAGGGATTTAAAAAAGGACAACAGAATTGTTTTCTCCTTTGTCAAGCTTGTAGTCGTAATATCTAGGTAGATCCCTAATTTCCCTTCAAAAAGCTAAATTAATAGGTGGACGTTGGCCTATTTAGTTAATGTCATGGCAACCTACCTTTGGTAAAGAAGTTGGAAACGGACTCGACTAGTGTGAAGTCTTCGGAGAGTGTTGAGATCAGTGTGCAGTGCGAAGCCTTCAGAAATAATAACACATGAAAATGAAACCAACTCCGCCGGCTGACACATTCTCTTGTTGCGTGTGCAAGTTTCTTGTAAACCACAACCCCGTTTCTTGTAAACCATGTGTTAATAAACAAAGGGGTGCTATACAATCTTAAACGGCGGCATTATTTTGCTACAACTTTGTTACCCCATGACCATACTAAACCAAGACTACCTACAGTTTGGTTAGGTTAACTCACCCGGTGTTTTAAGCGTCATATAGCTCAGGCAACAAGCCGCAAATAAAACGCAGCAGAGCAATCAATCAGTGCGAATCTCCGTCCCTGTTTAGGTTCTCTTAAGCGGAGGAAGACTCGGGACAACTGGTTCGCAATGTGAAGAGATACACGGTGGGCCGAAGGCTTCTATCTGCTTTACCTTTTTAAATGATCTATCCTCTGCGATATAAACTACATACTTTACCTTTTTAAATGATCTATCCTCTCCGATATAAACTACATACTTTACCTTTTTAAATGATCTATCCTCTGCGATATAAACTAAATACTTGTTTTTCCAACACGTGTCCGTTTGTTGGCAGTCTCAAGTTGATCATATTTTGATTGTTAATTGAATAATTGACAATGATTGTGCTCCCAATTATTGCTGATGCATTTCAGGTGTGTGTGTCATGTGACTGTCTATAAAAGCTGATGCACCTGCACAAAATAAAACTGATTGTGTTTTCTCAGAACTTGCATCCAGTCTCTGTATGTTATTTGTCCTCCCAAGGTTTATATATATTGAGTCTGTATATCTAGCAGTCAAGCTCTGTTTAACATTGATGAAAACTAAACTTGCGTTTCATAAACTGATTAGGCAAACGGTAGCGAGTGGCCAAACCATTCCAAAACGCGTTCTAGCGTCACCTGACGTGAAGGTTGCTAATAATATTCATGAACCTGAGAAGCTGCGGGTACTGCTGTCATGTAAGGTGTTACATTTTCAGATTCATATTCAGATTCATATTCTATTTTTAATAGTAACTTTACTTCCATCTAATGCTGTCAGTATTGGCAACCTACTAAACACACAAACACACACCACAAAGCCACAGAGGTAAAGGGGTGTGTGTGTGTCACGATCTGAGCCGGATCCATGTTTTCTATGTCGTGCCCCATGTCGTGTGTGTGCGCTCTCTCTCCCCCCCTCTCTCTCCCTGTCTCCCTCTCTCTCTCCCCCCTCTCTCTCTCTCTCTCTCTCCCTCTCCCCGCTTCAGGTTTGCCATGCTTAACTCACTGACTCTTCCAGGTGCCTGGTCTAACACTCCTGTTGCTAATGAAGCCTTGTTTCTTCCCTGTGCCTGGTCACACACCTGTGTCTAATTGGACCTCATCAGTGCCTGTGTTAAACCGTGCTCTGAAGAACATTCAGTGCTGGATTATCTCTTCGCTTGCCTGGACACCTCTCTTGCCACGTTTTCCTATTGCATTCCTCCTGCCTGTCTGTTTTGCCTGGATTCCTTTGGATTTTGGATTTAACCCTTTGTGGGTTTTCTTGGACTGCTTTGGACTGTGCATCTAGCCCTGGCCTTTGAGTTTTTATGTTTCTGTCTTATGCTGCCTGCCATGCCTCATTGAGATCCCCATGTTTTGTATCTTCTGAGCTTTGCTGTTTTTTCTGTTGAATCTCCTGCCTCTGTTTTTTTTTTTTAAAGACATTCATGCTGCTGAAAGGTTTATTAAAATACTCCTTTTGAAGATACTTGTTGCCTTTGTCTGCTTTTGGTTCCAAATCTGTTTTACTCAGCCGCCGTGTGTGTGTGTGTGTGTGTCCTTAGCTCTGTGGCTCTGGGAACTGAACAGAGCCGCCTCCAAGCAGTTTGAGCTCACTAGCAAAATGGAGGAGGGACCTGGGTCCTCACACTGGTCATTGGTCCAAATCTTCAGCTAAATCCATAATCGGAATTCTTATGTGTGTGTCCTAAATTGATGGGCGTCCACAGGACATACAGACCCTAACCCCAATCCTAGATTTACAACAGTGTTTAAAGGTTGCTTGGAACACAGGGCATCTTGACTCACCTTTGAGCTCGGGCAAACGTGTTTATCAGGAGACTGCCACTGCACACCTCTTTATCAAACACACACACACACACACCCCACCCCACCCTTCATCAGCCAATAGAGTAAATCGCCCCGTCATCTTCTACGCCCCCGGCCCGTAATAGCGCGAGCATCGGTCTCTTTCTTTCGGTTTCACACCGGCAGCAGCTTCCCGACAGAAGCGGGAATAATTCGGTTACCGACGCTTGTGACGCTCCTCTCCGTGATCACGAAAGGTAAAACTTCTCACTCTTGAATCAGTCGGCGCCGAAAAAGAATCTTTGCATGGAGGCTATGTAGACTAAAAGTTTTTACTTTATTTAGGCGTATAATCATTCCTTCTTCACTTTAAGTTATGTAGATCCCACCATGCAGAGTTAAGACCATATGCAATCACACTTTCGCTTTCACTGCCAGCACGAACTGATAAGGCCTAAAAACAGGCCTATAGAACAAAATTGAATTATTTCTCAGTTCTGTCGCCAAATGTGAAACATCGTAAGGTATGACGAATACTTCACACTTACAGAAAGGATGCAGCGTCGTTCTGCATTCTCCCGGTCTTCGTTCTGGTTGCAGTGATTTATAGAGTTCAGACTTCCTCAGAAACTATTTCAAACTCTTATCTGGTTTATTTCCAGAGCCCCTGTGTTTTTTTTTCCTCCTTCGGCGCGCAGAGCGGAGTCTTTCAATTTGATGGCATTGTTTATTCATTTCACGCTCAGCTTTTGCAATGTTGCCCTGTTGTCTATGATCAGGAATGTCATGTGCTTCCGGTTGAGTCCTTGTTATCGCGTGATTTTAGTGTCAAAACTCACACACGTGAGGAAGCGTCTATTCGAGCAACTTTCAGGTTTTCGCGAGCGTGAATTTCGTCTGCGCACTCAATTTTAGCAGCTGCGAGAGGAAATTCAACAACTGCGAGCGCAGAGACTGACATACGCTCTCGCGAAAACTTGATCTGCTCGCTCGAGTTATGACTTTTGACACTGTGGGCGTGAGTTTTCAAGAAGGGCTAACTGTAAGAAGGATGAACAAATTCAATAAAGTCAAAACTCACGCCCACACAGTGAAAACCTGAAAGTTGCTCGAATAGACGCTTCCTCACGTGTGTGAGTTTTGACACTAAAATCACGCCATAACAAGGACTCACCCACGGGTTTCTTCTGCGCGCTTCTAAAAACTGCTGCTCACAGCTTTCTGCGCGTTTTCTAGGACTGATAGAGACTATCAAAATTCACCAACCAATAGGCTACAATGGCAGATATGATGTTGACCAATGAAATAATCACGGCCTCCTTGGGTGCGTTCGCGTTACTTCGTACAGCGTCCCTCTCAGGGCTGAAACACACCAAACGCGTTTTTAAATCCGCAGACGCTTCAAAAATGCCTTGGCAAAGTGCGGCGGGCAAAACATTCGCAGGATCACCAGGCTGTTTTGGCGGCGCCTAGGAAGCGGAGCTGCGTGCGCAACCTGCCTGGGCCGAGTGTGACATTGATGAGCGGTGCGCCTCCGCGCCTTGCACTGGAAAGTTGAGAATAGTTCAACTTTTAAGCGCATCTAAAAAACGCTAGAAAGACGCAACGCGTGCGGAGAAAAGGCGCACACGCAAGGCGCGTCGTACCATAGGAAACAATGCATTTGCTAGCGTCCCGTTTTTAAAAACGCGTTTGGTGTGTTTCGGCCCAAACTGTGTTTAAATCAACCTTCCGCTGGAAACGTTGTGCCCTCGGTGAATATTAAAACAACGTTGACATTTCAGTGGTATCTCAACCGATTTTAAACCACAGCAAATTATTGTTAATATTATGAAAATCATATCCTGCTTCATCCACACCCAGGATAATTGTTATTTAAAACATAATACAATATGTTATATATACAGTAGCCTATTTTATATAGAGACTATGTTCGCCAATTTTCCATTATACATTAGCCTACATAAATTATAATGAACAACTTTACTTTATCAGTTTGAAAAAGGAGTTTATGCGTTAATTCACTCTTATTTCACAAATTCACTCGTGTGCTTCAGTCTGGCATGTCTCATCTCCAAAATGATGATTGTGTATGTTTTAGATTGTGTATATCTACACAAAATTGTAAAAATGAGCATCTAACAGTGATCATCATAGACATATCATGTATGTTTATAGCCTATGTATATTCTAGCCTTACTATCGAGATTCTAAGTCAAATGGAGACCAAACTTTTTTGGTACTTCACGTAGATCATAAACCCTTGAATATAAAAACGACTCATTGAAATCGATTGACCTATGTCTATGCCTGCCATCGTTCCAATTCGCAGAGTGAAAGGTATAGCAACCAACGGGCATCTAAGACAGAAAAGCAAGTTACATGTTTATCACGAAGCTTACGCTGCCATCTGTTCCCCCAAAACAATGTGACCGATGAACGATTTATAAACTTGACTTCGAGATATTGTGCTATGAACTTTAAACTCTAAAAAGTAATTGTAGCGCAGAAGGCAATTTGCAGAACGCCACACTGAGCACCTACACACACACACACACACACACACTGAGCACACACACACACACACACACCACACTGAGCACCTACCTGTTCATGTTTAAGGTTTAATGTTAAGGTTTACGTATAATTAACAAAGTAATATCATGGACACGAGGACATAGACAAGTGTTAGACACTTGGTTGCCATCTGAAATGACTCTTTTGGGCACTGTAGCATTGATTTGTTCAGATTTGTTACATTGGTTACATTAGCGAGTTAACATGACGCTAACACATGGTAGTGGTTACATTAGCGAGCTAACATGACGCTAACACATGGTAGGGGTTACATTAGCAAGCTAACATGACGCTAACACATGGTAGGGGTTACATTAGCGAGCTAACATGACGCTAACACACTGTAGGGGTTACATTAGCGAGCTAACATGAGGCTAACACACTGTAGGGGTTATATTAGCGAGCTAACATGAGGCTAACCCATTGTAGACTAACCATAGCATCTTTATAGTTTCAACATTATGACAGTAAAATGTGTGTGTGTGTGTGTGTGCATGTGTGTGTGTCTGTGTGTCAGAGATGTCTCCAGTGTCCATGCAGGCCCCTGTGTGTCTGATTGATAATGGGACAGACGGGCGCATGAGTGTCCAGCAGGGGGCACTACAGATCCTGGAGCAGATCCAGGAGCCGGTGGTGGTGGTGGCTGTGGTGGGGCTCTACCGCACGGGGAAGTCCTACCTCATGAACCGGCTGGCCGGGAAACAAAAAGGTCAGATCACAGGGGGGAAAGGCAGCAGACAAACCAGTGTGTGTGATTGGTGGAGATATGATAGGTGGGTAAACAAGTGTGTGTGATTGGTGGAGACATGATCAGCAGGAAAACCAGTGTGTGTGATTGGTGGAGATATGATCAGCAGGTAAACCAGTGTGTGTGATTGGTGGAGATATGATCAGCAGGTAAACCAGTGTGTGTGATTGGTGGAGATATGATCAGCAGGTAAACCAGTGTGTGTGATTGGTGGAGATATGATCAGCAGGTAAACCAGTGTGTGTGATTGGTGGAGGCATGATCAGCAGGTAAACCAGTGTGTGTGATTGGTGGAGACATGTTGAGGGGTGTGTCATGAAGCACAGGTTTGCAGCACAGTGATGCTCATTCTTGACCTCTTGACCTCTCAGGGTTTGCCCTGGGCGGCACCATTGAGTCCAAAACCAAAGGAATCTGGATGTGGTGTGTACCTCACCCCTCTAAAAAAGGTGTGTATGTTTACACACACACACACACACACACACACCCACAACAACAACATAAACACACAGGCACACATACACAAACACATACACAACAACAACATATTTATACACACGTTAAAGTGATGTTGTTTTTTTCACACAGGACACACTCTGGTGCTGTTGGACACAGAAGGACTGGGAGACGTTGAGAAGGTGTGTGTGTGTCTGTGTCTGAGTGTGTGTGTGTGTCTGAGTGTGTGTGTGTGTGTGTGTGTCTGGGTGTCTGTGTCTGAGTGTGTGTGTGTGTGTGTGTGTGTGTCTGAGTGTGTGTGTCTGTGTGTGTGTGTGTGTGTGTCTGAGTGTGTGTGTCTGAGTGTGTGTGTGTGTCTGTGTCTGAGTGTGTGTGTGTGTGTGTCTGTGTCTGAGTGTGTGTGTGAGTGCGTGT
>NC_045153.1:511869-524369 GCF_900700415.2 Clupea harengus | reverse complement strand
CCTGGTAGGAACAGTGTGTGTGTGTGTGTGTGTGTGTGTGGTTATGTGTTTGTGTGTGTGTGGTTATGTGTGTGTGTGTGGTTATGTTTCTGTGTGTGTGTGGTTATGTGTGTGTGTGTGCAGTTATGTGTCTGTGTGTGGTTATCTTTCTGTGTGTGTGTGGTTATGTGTCTGTGTGTGTGAGGTTATATGTGTGTGTGTGTGTTTGAATATGTGTGTGTGTGTCTGTTTGAATATGTGTGTGTGTGTGTGGTTATGTGGTTGTGTGTGTGTGGTTATGTGTGTGTGTGATCTAATATGTGTGTAAATAACCCCATATAAGGGCTATTATTTTGAGTTGATTGCCTATTTTGGATTTGCCTTATTGATCTCTGATATGTGCCTAAATTATAATGTATTGTTTAAAGAATTTATAGAGGTTTTATGCCACCTTATCTCTTATAGAGAATTAGGACTTTTATTTTGACAATGTAAAAAGGTATCGCAGATCTCGTTATGTGTTAATGTAAACTTCTCAGTACGGCTACAGATTTAGTTAAGGACGGATGCACATAAATATATTTGAAAAGTTTAATGGTTTAATGGACCCGTATGAGGCCAAAGCTCTTACGGTGGTGATAGTTTCCCATTTTATTGAATGTATGAAGAAGAAAGAAGAAAATAAAAGAGTAATTTCACCAGCAGTAAGTTTCACGCCACTCTATATACGGGGATCCGTTACAGTAAGAGCTTCACCTCTCCAGCTAACCTGCTGGATCTAGGACTACAACGGACGAAAAGGATAACTTATACGGAAGGCAAGGAACACTTTTACGGACGAAAAGGATAAGGGCAGCGGTGAATTGAAGACGGTGTGAAGACGGACAAAGGCTAACGAAAATGGAGGGAATCGATGCTACTCTGCGCGGCAAGGATAAAGAGCAGCAGATTGAAATCCTTCAAAAGGTAATTCAAGAATACAAGGAAATGTTTGAAAAGGAAACAGAACAAGGAGCTATTAGACAAGAACTAAAAGAGTCTTTGCAAAGCACACAGAAAATTCTTGCTGAACTGTTAAGCGATGAAGATGATGATACAGATTTAGCTAGACGTCCTGAACGGGCGCGAGTTCATACTGAAAAGATGCTAGCATACCGTGAAGAAGAACAGAGCAAACGGGAAAAGAGACTTGTTAGCCTTTATGAACAATGGAAAGCCCAAGCTCGTCAAACACGTCAAGAACTAAAATCTGAGCTAGCAGAAAAGCGCCTGGCATCCCTAGCAGACAATTTAGAAATAAGGAAAACGAATATTATGAAATTGTATGATGAACTGAGAGGGCACGGCACGCCTGATACTGAGCTAAGGCGCAAGATTGATGCTTGTGCTGCAGTAACGAGTGATATTGTAAAAATATTGAATGAGAGACTGACTGGCGTAAATGGAGATTATGATGCAGAACATGAAGGACGGCGCTTGCGTGAGCTACTTGAGCCTCACTATGCCCGGTCCATTTATGGCTCCTCTGCCTCAGTACAGACTGGCAGTCATCGTTCCACGCACTCAAGTGTTGCAGCCAAGCGAGCAGAAGCAGCGGCGGAGTTAGCTGCTAAGGAGGCTGAATATAAGATGCTAATGGAGGAAAAGATACAGAAGGAAAAAATCCGAGCTTTAGAGGAAGAACACAGGAGGGAATTAGAAAAACAGAAGGCTGAATTAGAAAGATTGCAAGCTGAAAAGGACTTAAAGGCTGCCCAAGCCAGACTTGAAGCATACAATAGAGAAGTTAAAGAGGAATCTGATGCCCAGTCCTTTAAGTCATTTCATGACCCTATGCCACTCAGCTCCTTTCCCCCTGCCACAATGCAACCTCGCACAGCTGTCACTCCATCTCCTCCATTTGATGTATCCTGCCTAGCACAAGCTGTTCAGGACAGCATTTCTGTTAACAGACTTCCAATGCCAGAGCCCACAGTGTTTAATGGCAATCCAATTGACTTTGTTGAGTGGAAGGCTTCATTTATGTCACTTATAGATGGAAAGAACATTCCCACTACCGATAAGCTGCACTACCTCAAGAGATATGTAGGTGGCTCAGCTCACAAATGCCTAGAAGGGACATTCTATCGTAGTGACAGCGAAGCTTACAGTGACGCTTGGAACAAGCTCAATCAGAGGTATGGCCAGCCGTTTATCATTCAAAAGGCCTTTAGAGAAAAGTTATCCAACTGGTCAAAAATACAGTCTAAAGATGCTGAAGGACTGAGAGATTTCTCAGATTTCTTAAATGCCTGTCTGCAGGCCATGCCCCATGTAAAAGGTTTAAACATCCTAAATGACTGTGAGGAAAATCAGAAGTTGATGCGGAAACTGCCAGAGTGGATAGCCTCAAGATGGAACCGGCAAGTGACATTGCGTCTCACGGAGGGAAAGGATTTCCCTAGCTTCAAGGACTTTGCCAAGTTCATGTCTATGGAGGCCGAAACCGCCTGCAATCCAGTCACTTCTTTCCTCGCTCTCCATTCAGCTGAATCTTGTCAAGACAAGTGGAGCACAAGGGTAAGCAAAAGAAATAAAGCCAGTGCCTTCAACACACAGACAGTGGTGGAAAGCAATAAGCAGACAACAACAAAGGAAAAGGTCAAGACCCCTTGCATGCTATGTCAGGATAACAGTCACCAGCTTTGCAAATGTCCAGACTTCATGAAAAGAAAACTGGAATACAGGAGGACGTACGTCAAAGACAACAGACTGTGTTATGGATGTCTAAAACCCGGTCACAGCGCAAAGGAGTGCCGGCATCGCCACACATGTGACTCATGCAAAGGACGACATCCCACATGTCTTCACAATGATGGCTACGGAAAAGGTGAAAACAAAGAATGGCCAAGAAGGGAAAACTCTGCGCAACGCAGTGAAACGGAACCAACACCTGCTCTGTCCCTCAATGTCAACAGCCAAGGTCAGACAGAAAACACCTCCATGATAGTGCCAGTGTGGGTGTCGAACGAAAGTAATCCATCCAGAGAAAAACTTGTGTATGCCCTACTGGATACACAAAGTGACACGACATTCATTGAGCAAGATGTAAGCAAAGAACTGCAGCTGACTACTTGCCCAGTTAAACTGAAACTCACTACCATGATGGGTGAAAATATGGTCTTTAAAAGTGAACGGACATCTGGTCTGCGTGTGAGAGGATTCAATTCCACTATGCACATCAAACTGCCTCCTGCATACACCAAAGACTGCATACCTGTGAACAAACAACATATACCAACGCATGAAACAGCAAAAAGATGGCGCCATCTCACAGCAATTGCAGACCAAATACCGCCTCTCCTTAGTTGCGAAGTGGGGCTACTGATAGGCTACAATTGCCCAAGAACTCTCGTACCCAGACGGGTCATAACAGGGAAGGATGACGAACCCTTTGCCATTCTTACAGACTTAGGGTGGAGTATTGTTGGCTGTTCAGCACCTCACTCTGATTCGCAATTGTTAAACAGTCACTGTCACAGAGTAACCGTGAAGGAGCTGCCTGCAGTGACTCCAATGGATGCAATCAGAATTCTCGAAACTGACTTCAGAGACACTCAAGGAGATAACAAAACAGTCTCTCAAGAAGATTTGATTTTCCTTGACAAATTAAAGAAAAAACATAAAGACAAACAAACATGGACATTATGAAATGCCCCTCCCCTTCAGAGAGAGACCATGCTTACCTGATAACAAGCAGCTTGCTGCTGTGAGGCTCAGTCACCTGAAAAGGAAGTTCATTGCAAATGAAAGTTACAAGAAAGACTACATTAACTACATGAAGGACATCATTGAAAGGGGTGACGCAGAGGAGGTATGTGCTGAGGGCACCTTTGGAGAAAAATGGTTCATTCCTCACCATGGTGTTTATCACCCCAAAAAGCCTGAAAAGCTGAGAGTAGTTTTCGACTGCTCGGCAAAGTACAAGGGGAAGCAGCCTCAATGAACACCTTCTCCCAGGCCCAGACATGATAAACAGTCTGACAGGTGTTCTCATTCGTTTCCGGCAGCACCACACTGCTCTGATGTGTGACATAGAAAAGATGTTCCATCAGTTCCATGTCTCAGAGAATGACCGTGACTACCTACGCTTCTTATGGTGGAAGAACGGCGACCTAAGCACACCTCCCCATGAATTCAGAATGACTGTCCATCTCTTTGGAGCCGTATCTTCACCAGGGTGTGCAAATTATGGATTAAAGCAGCTCGCCAAAGAACCAGTCACACACACCCATTAGGGTCACAGTTCATTGCCCAGAGACTTTTATGTAGACGATGGCATCATTAGTGTTGAGCTCTGTTGAAAAGGCCATTCAAATAGCAAAGGAGGCCGTGAGCTGTGTGCAAAGGGAGGTTTACGCCTTCACAAATTTGTGTCTAACAACTGTGCTGTTCTCCAGAGCATCCCCTCAACAGAACACGCCACAGACATCAAAGCAAAGGATCTCAGATTCAATGACACAGCCTTAGAAAGAGCATTGGGAATATACTGGAACATCGAGAGTGACTGTTTCACCTTCAAAGTTGCACCAAAGAACCAGCCCGCAACACGGCGTGGCATCCTGTCATCTGTCGCCTCCATATACGACCCACTGGGCTTCGTAGCTCCATACCTCCTCAACGGAAAGAAAATTCTCCAGGACATGTGCCATCAAGGAACAGGATGGGATGACCCAATTCCAGAGCGACTGAAGCCACGGTGGGAGAAATGGCAAGATGACCTTGTTAAGATGGAAAGGATACACGTAGCTCGCTGCTACCAGCCAGCTGGCTTTGGAAAGGTGATCAAAACAGAATTACATCACTTCTCAGATGCCAGCACCACGGGCTATGGCCAATGCACATACCTGAGACTGAAGAATGAAAGAGGAGACATTCACTGTGTTCTTCTCATGGGAAAAGCGCGCGTCTCGCCGCTGAAGGTCACAACTATACCCAGGTTAGAACTTACTGCAGCAGTTGTCTCAGTCGCAGTGAGCAATATGCTCAAAGAAGAATTAGGCTACTGTAATGTAGAAGAGTTCTTTTGGACTGATTCAAAAGTTGTCTTAGGCTACATAAATAATGATGCTCGCCGCTTTCACACCTTTGTAGCAAATAGGGTGCAAAAGATCCGTCATGCCTCAGACCCCAAGCAATGGTTCTATGTACCAACTGACGAAAACCCAGCAGACTATGCTTCAAGAGGGAAAACCACAGTAGATGAGTTGCTTTCTTCTGATTGGTTCACTGGCCCTAGTTTTCTGTGGAAAAGGGAGATAGAAATGCCAACAGAGGTGCCTTTAGAGCTACCAGTCGGTGACCCAGAAGTTAGGAAGGCTCAGACATTCCAGATAAAGACCTCAGAACAAGTTGACCTTGTGGACAGACTGAATACGTTTTCATGCTGGTCTCGGGCCATCAAGGCAGTGGCGCGTCTTTTACGGCGTGCTAGAAAGGTCAAATCATGTGACCTCTCAACAGTTAGTGAGAGACAAAGTGCAGAGCGACTCATCATCAAGGACATACAAAGCCAGACATACGGAGAAGAGATAAAGCTACTAAGCAAAGGACATCAGCTACCAAGACACAACAAGCTGTATCACCTTGATGCTTTCCTGGATGCAGAGGGTGTGCTTAAGGTGGGAGGTAGGCTCAGCCGCTCATCTTTCCCTAATACATTCAAGCACCCAACAGTCATTCCTCAGGGACATCACGTGACGAATCTGATCATCGCCCACCATCATGAAAGAGTGAAACATCAGGGCAAAGGCTTCACCATCAATGAAATTAGGTCCAATGGCTATTGGATCTGTGGACTGAGCAGAGCAGTTGCAACCTACATCCGTCACTGTGTGACATGTCGAAGGCTGAGAAGGCCGGCTGAAAGCCAAAGGATGAGTGACCTTCCTGTTGAACGAACAGAACCCTCCCCACCGTTCACATACTGTGGGATGGACTGTTTTGGTCCTTTTTGGACAAAGCAAGGGAGAAAACAAGAAAAAAGGTATGGGTTGCTCTTCACCTGTTTCTGCTCTAGAGCCATTCATATTGAAATGTTAGAGGACTTGTCCACAGACACATTCATTAATGGACTGAGATGCTTTATTGCTTTAAGAGGTGCTGTGCGACAAATTAAATGTGACCAAGGCACTAACTTCATGGGTGCAAAAAATGAATTGAATGCTGCATTGCAAGAGTTGGACATGAATAGACTGAATACATTTCTCACAGAAAAGCAGTGTGACTTTGTAATGAATGCACCTCATGCCAGCCATGCAGGGGGTGTATGGGAACGACAAATAAGAACAGTGAGAAGCGTTCTCAACGCCACTCTGCTACTCTCCCCTGGTAGGCTTAATGATGCGTCATTGCGCACCTTCTTTTATGAGACCATGGCCATTGTGAACAGCCGTCCACTCACAGCTGATGCTCTGAACAGCCCCAATAGTTTAGAGCCACTTACTCCTAACCACCTGATCACAATGAAATCCACCACAGCCTTACCTCCACCTGGCAAATTTGAAAGAGAAGATCTGTATGGACGAAAGAGGTGGCGCCAGGTGCAGTACTTGACAGAACAGTTTTGGAGTAGATGGAAAAAAGAGTACCTCCACAACATCACAACAAGACAATGCTGGCATAGCACTAAAAGGAACTTGAAGGTCGGTGATATAGTAATGGACGCTGATGACACCTTACCACGAAGCAAGTGGAGACTTGGGACAGTCTCAGAAGTCATCCAAGGCAAAGATGGACTTGTGAGACGGGCCAAAATCCTGTTTGGAGAGAAGGAACTGAACCACAAAGGAGAGCGCACAAGCAGGCCTGCTTTGGAGCGCCCTGTCCAGAAATTAGTTTTACTGCTAGAAGCTGTTTAAGCACTATGCAGTTGTGAAATGTGATAAAGTTTTCTGTGTTGTATAGCCTATACATTTGAAGGGTTATTCTAGTAAGTGGAAATTGTGTGTTTTAAGGTTTGCATTTTGTAAAAACACTATAATTTGGTGGGAGTGTAAATAACCCCATATAAGGGCTATTATTTTGAGTTGATTGCCTATTTTGGATTTGCCTTATTGATCTCTGATATGTGCCTAAATTATAATGTATTGTTTAAAGAATTTATAGAGGTTTTATGCCACCTTATCTCTTATAGAGAATTAGGACTTTTATTTTGACAATGTAAAAAGGTATCGCAGATCTCGTTATGTGTTAATGTAAACTTCTCAGTACGGCTACAGATTTAGTTAAGGACGGATGCACATAAATATATTTGAAAAGTTTAATGGTTTAATGGACCCGTATGAGGCCAAAGCTCTTACGGTGGTGATAGTTTCCCATTTTATTGAATGTATGAAGAAGAAAGAAGAAAATAAAAGAGTAATTTCACCAGCAGTAAGTTTCACGCCACTCTATATACGGGGATCCGTTACAATGTGTGTGTGTGCGAGTGTGTGTGTGTGTGTTTGAATGTGTGTGTGTGTGTGTGATCTAATATGTGTGTGTGTGTGTGTGTGTGTGTGTGGTTATGTGGTTGTGTGTGTGTGGTTATGTGTGTGTGTGATCTAATATATGTGTGTGTGCGAGTGTGTGTGTGTGTGTTTGAATGTGTGTGTGTGTGTGTGATCTAATATGTGTGTGTGTGTGTGTTCCCAGAGAGAGGAGGTTCTGACGGACTATCTGAAGGATAAGAGTGCGGTTGGTGAGAACATCCTGGCCGCTGACCGCTCCCTCACTGAGGCCCAGCAGAGAATGGAAGGTACCAGCAGCAGAATATATTACACCACACCACCACACCACACCGCACCACACCACACCACACCACACCACGCCACACTACACTACACCACACCACACCACACCACGCCACACTACACTACACTTTAGTATACTACTCCCCACCACACTGCACCACACCACACCACACCACAGTATGGTATAGTACTGACTAGTATAGACAGGTGAACTAGAAGAACTCCAAGTGACCTTTGAACTAGCAGAACTCCAAGTGACCTTTGAACTAGCAGAACTACAAGTGACCTTTGAACTAGCAGACTCCAAGTGACCTTTGAACTAGCAGAACTCCAAGTGACCTTTGAACTAGCAGAATTCCAAGTGACCTTTGAACTAGCAGAACTATAAGTGACCTTTGAACTAGCAGAACTCCAAGTGACCTTTGAACTAGCAGAACTCCAAGTGACCTTTGAACTAGCAGAACTCCAAGTGACCTTTGAACTCCAACCGACCTGTGAACTAGCAGAACTCCAAGTGACCTTTGAACTAGCAGAACTCCAAGTGACCTTTGAACTAGCAGAACTATAAGTGACCTTTGAACTAGCAGAACTCCAAGTGACCTGTGAACTAGCAGAACTATAAGTGACCTGTGAACTAGCAGAATTAGTGTTGAAAGTCGGTCACACTGGAGTTGGTCTGAGGAGTCTCTTCTCTTTCCATCATTTCTCTCTTTTTTTAATCGTCCCCTTTCTTTATCCCTCTCTTCCTTCATCCCTCTCTTCCTTCATCTCCCTCTTCCTTCATCCCTCTCTTCCTTCATCTCTTCCTTCATCCCTCTCTTCCTGTCTTCCTCTGTGCAGAGGAGAAGAGGAGACGAGAGGAGGTGGAGCAGCAGCAGAAGCTGCTGGAGGAACAGAACCGCATCCAGGAGCAGGCCATCCTCGACCAGAAGAGGAGCATGGAGGTGAACGAGCGGCGGATGGCGGAGAAGATGGAGGAGGAGCGCCAGAGAGCCAAGGAGGAGCTGGAGCGCGTGCTCAACGCCAAACTGAAGGTAACCAATCACAGGCAAGGGTGCTCAACGCTAAACTGAAGGTAACCAATCACAGGGCCTGGGTGCTCAATGCTAAACTGAAGGTAACCAATCACAGGGCCTGGGTGCTCAATGCTAAACTGAAGGTAACCAATCACAGGGCCTGGGTGCTCAATGCTAAACTGAAGGTAACCAATCACAGGGCCTGGGTGCTCAATGCTAAACTGAAGGTAACCAATCACAGGGCCTGGGTGCTCAATGCTAAACTGAAGGTAACCAATCACAGCAGCAAAGCACAAGCAAGAGAGTCAAAAGAGAAGAGGTTGAGGGAGGAGACACAGACACAGACACAGACACAGGCACAGGCACAGGCACAGGCACAGGCACAGGCACAGGCACAGGCACAGACACAGACACAGACACAGACACAGACACAGACACAGACACAGACACAGACACAGACACAGACACAGACACAGACACAGACACAGACACAGACACAGACACAGACACAGACACAGACACAGACACAGGCACAGGCACAGGCACAGGCACAGGCACAGGCACAGGCACAGGCACAGGCACAGGCACAGGCACAGAATCAGGTTTTATTGGCCAAGTAAGTTTGCACGAACAAGGAATTTGACTTGGTAAAGTGACTCTCAGTGTGTTAACACAAAATATACATTACAACACAATACAATACAATACAATACAAACAGTGCAACAGTGCAACGGTCAAGAAGTTTAAGAAAGTTTAAGAAAGTATATACACAAGGCGGAATGGCTATATACAGTAGCTGTGAAACAGTAGTGCAAAGAAGAAGTGGAGAGTGCGAGAAGTGCAGGGATAAATATATAAATATAAATATATATGCTACAGTGGGTTAGCTGTTCAGTATTGAGACGGCGAGGGGGAAGAAACTGTTTTTGTGTCTGGAGGTTTTGGCGAACAGTGTTCTGTAGCGCCTACCAGAGGGGAGGAGTTGGAATAATTTGTGTCCGGGGTGTGAAGGGTCTGCAGTGATTTTTCCTGCCCGTTTCCTGACTCTGGAGGTGTACAGGTCTTGGATGGTGGGCAGCGCCCTGCAGGAGAGACAGACAGACAGACAGGCAGACGTAGCACAGAGGGGCGTAGCCCCAGGCCAGATCAGTAGGGTGGTAACAGTGCGTGTGCGTGTGTGTGTGTGTGTGTGTGTGTGTGTGTGTGTTTTCAGGAGCAGGAGCAGTCTCTGGAGGAGGGCTTTAAGGAGCGTGCGCGGAAGCTGGAGGAGGATTTGAATAAGCTGAAGGAGGAGCAGAAGAGTGAGGAGCCGCAGGGCTCCTCCTGGCTTGGCACTACCGGAGCGGTGCTGGAGAACGCGGGCATGATGGGCGCCTTCGTACCCGGCTGGACTTTGCCAGCACTGGGCACTGCGGCGGTGGGCAAGTTCCTCGGCTGGCTAGGGAGGGGGAAATAGACTGGGGAGTTAGGGGTGGCCAGAGTCCTCTGTTTCTTCAACTGGAGATAGAAATGGGTATTCAGAGACAGAGTAATACAACATATATACTTCTATTATCAGACAGTTTCCAATTTCTAAATTTTGTTTAATTTTTGAAGCTTTAGCTCTTTGATACTTTTTGATTATATCTTTGCTATCCAAAAGTATGTAGAGTGGTTTTCAGTAAAAGGAAACTGAATTATACAACACAATGGATTCGATTTTAGTTTTGAATTAATCATGATTTATTTCTCTTACGTAACTACACAATTACACGTGTGTGTGTGTGTGTGTGTGTGTGTGTGTGTGTGTGATTTATTTCTCTTAATTAACTACACAATTACACACTTGTATTATATCAGGAATCATGGTACAACAAACAGTTCTATTCTTGACAAGATTGTACAAGGTAGTACATTTATTTGTATTTGTTGTATTTTGAAATAAACCATAAATCACTCAAAATGAAAGAGGCAATTATTTCTGGGGGGGGGGGGGGTATTTTCTGGGAGTGAGGGGTGGTCTCTGGGGGGGTTATGATAATAGATAAGGCCGTCAAGGTCAAATGATTATAGATAAGGCTGTCAAGGTCAAACTATAATAGATAAGGCCGTCAAGGTCAAACTATAATAGATAAGGCCGTCAAGGTCAAATGGTTATAGATAAGGCTGTCAAGGTCAAAGTATTATAGATAAGGCTGTCAAGGTCAAACTATAATAGATAAGGCCGTCAAGGTCAAATTATTATAGATAAGGCTGTCAAGGTCAAATGATCATAGATAAGGCTCTCAATGAGGTCAAATGATAATAGATAAGGCTGTCAAGGTCAAATGATTATAGATAAGGCTGTCAAGGTCAAACTACAATAGATAAGGCTGTCAATGAGGTCAAATGATAATAGATAAGGCTGTCAATGAGGTCAAATGATAATAGATAAAGCTGCCAAGGTCAAATGATAATAGATAAGGCCTATTAGATAGTCCAGGACCAATGAACATATCCATCTGAAGAGAGCCGCACGCGTGCGTTAGTTCTCCCGAACACAACCACCACACGGCTCACTCAATGTCTCTGTCTCACAACCACCACACGCTCACTCAATGTCTCTGTCTTCTTACTGAACACAACCACCACACGGCTCACTCAATGTCTCTGTCTCACAACCACCACACACTCACTCAATGTCTCTGTCTTCTTACTGAACACAACCACCACACACTCACTCAATGTCTCTGTCTTCTTACTGAACACAACCACCACACGCTCACTCAATGTCTCTGTCTTCTTACTGAACACAACCACCACACACTCACTCAATGTCTCTGTCTTCTTAGCGCCTGTCTGAGACTCTAACGTCTCTCACTGGTGTGACGACCCCGCCTCTTCTGGTTGCTGGGCGAGCTACTTGTCTTTGTCGGTGTCTTTGTATTACAGATGCCCAGCAGGTGTGGCCGGCTCGTCAGTTATTCGGATCAGCTTAGTCTGGTGTTCCCAATACTATAAGAGCACATCCCACTGGTTCCATGGGAGATTCAGAGAGAGAGAGAAAGGGGAAACCTTGCTCCCTACGGCTCGCCTCGCGCAATGCTCATCGCTACGTACTCGTTAAGATACAACATCCCACCTAGCCTACTGTCATAGCATACATGCATACACGACAACCGTACTGATTCACGGACGGCCACACATCACAGTAGTTTTGCCTGATAGTGTAATAGTAGTTGCTAATAAACTCCTAGTGTTTTTGGCGTTAACTCTGTGTGTGTGTGTGTGTGTGTGTGTGTGTGTGTGTGTGTAATGGTAGTTGCTAATAAACTCCTAGTGTTTTTGGCGTTAACTCTGTCTGTGTGTGTGTGTGTGTGTGTGTGTGTGTGTGTGTAATAGTAGTTGCTAATAAACTCCTTGTGTTTTTGGCGTTAACTCTCTGTGTGTGTGTGTGTGTGTGTGTGTGTGTGTGTGTGTGTGTGTAATGGTAGTTGCTAATAAACTCCTAGTGTTTTTGGCGTTAACTCTGTGTGGACGTCTGTTATGTGTCATGTCTGTGAGCCGGACGTGACACTGGCTGCCCTTAGACACTTGTTTCAACGTATCCTAAGCACTGGTGGGGCATAGCATCTCTCTCTGTGTTTATGTATATCAGCACATCTCATCTCATCTCTGTGTGTTTATATATATCATCTCATCTCATCTCATCTCATCTCATCTCATCTCATCTCATCTCATCTCATCTCATCTCATCTCATCTCATCTCATCTC
>NC_045153.1:510111-511465 GCF_900700415.2 Clupea harengus | reverse complement strand
GTTGACATCACATCCTGTCTAGCTTTTGATCCTTCTCCTTGGTTAGTGGCTCCATCATTCTGAGCTGATGATGATGTGGTTGCCATGGAGATGTTGACACATGACAGCAATAAACATTCTGTACTCACAGAACACAAAACACAGAACACACAGAACACGACAGAACCAAGAACACTAGACAACGTGGGGCTATTACCCAAACACTTCACACATAACACAGAACACTCTAGAACACTCTAGAACACTACAGAACACTCTAGAACACTCTAGAACACCATATAACACTCTAGAACACTATATAACACTACAGAACACTCTAGAACACTCTAGAACACTATAGAACACTCTAGAACACTATAGAACATTATAGAACACTATAGACACACACAACACACACTTCACACACAGAACACTAGACAACGCAGGGCTATTACCCTATTAAACACTTCACACACAACACAGAACACTATAGGGTCCAGAACATCAGCCTGAACACGGCATCACAGCATCGGCGAGAAACACTACAGCACATAGAAACACTTCAAGACACAGAACTCTATAGAACCCAAGGCAGAACTTACCAGATCCATTGGCTTTCTGACGGTGCTGCTCACAGAATAGTCTACAAGACAAACAGTCCAACAGACACACACACACACACACACACACACACACACACACACACACACAGACACACACATAGACACACACACACACACACACACACACACACACACACACACACACACATACACACACACACAAAATGTTAAAAAGTTTTCTATTATGCTTATGTTAATTCATTTTAATTGTATTGTATTATTATAGTTAGTTTTTAATATGTTGGCACTCTGAGATTCTTTTGAATGAAGAGTGCATTACAAATAAAATAAATTATTATTATTATTATTATTATTATTAACAGTCATTCCATGCCAAACGTACCCATTTAAGAAAATCTCCCCGCTCGACCATCTCAGTCCCAAAATATTAGCTCTCTACTCCCAATAGTTTTGTCACAAAAAGATGTTTTAGCAACTATGTCATGTGCATTTTCAGACGCTTTTTTAAGCAGCGTTTTCTGAGGAGCCATTTTCAAATTGCTATAAATAGAAAAGTATTTAAGTTAGCTCCTTCAAACTTTCAAGGCTTAAAATATGATACCGTTACTTGAAGAATATGGACTTCCAGGTGTGGCGTGGGTATGTCATAGTATTCTGACAGGCGACAGTGGTACAGGAGGTAGAGAAGTCGTTTAGTAATCAGAAGGTTGCTAGACACAAGACACAAGACACTGAACCCCTAATTGCTCCTGATGTGCAGTGTGCCATCAGTGTAAATGTAAAATGTGTAT
>NC_045153.1:502611-505111 GCF_900700415.2 Clupea harengus | reverse complement strand
GAAATCGCTTCCATGCATGCAAGTGTTTGCTAAAAATATGATGAAGGCTATTGCATTAGTTTTCTTTGGAGTCCACCAAATCATTCCCTAATGATGTTATTGTGGAGAAAGTTTACATTGACTCCAATGACCACATACAGTACATCATTAAGTATGCCTCTTCTGAGGAAACCCCTCCCATTCTCATGAATGACATCCCTATGGATGATTTTGAGGAAGGTAAGATTTGGTGTTCTGTAAAGCCCAATGGTGAAAATTAGAGACAGGGTTCAAGTTCAGATTGCTAGTGGAGAATCTGGTCCTAATGACATCACATATTATTTGAGGATTTTACTTCATTTAAATTCTTTTTAGTATTCTCCACCCAAACACTCAACTAAACTCTTTTGATATTATGGGGAGTTCTCTCTGTCCACAAATACCTTTAGTGTTATATCTTGATGCTGAGGAATATAAAACATTAATGACAGGTGTGCATGTGAAGTGTCTGACTGCATTCCTGATCCTGTATTTCAGGGTGTGGTTAGGTTCCTGGTCGGAAAGAATCTCACCGGGGTTGATGCAGTTTCTCTTCCTCATACTGTGCAAAACTAAATGCAAAACATGCAAAATGCAAAACAAAATGCAAAACATTTTTCTCATTAATTTGTCAATGTCACACTTGTCAATGTCAGACATTAAAACAACATTTCGTGCGGACACTGAACTGTCTGAAACTGAGTTCCTTGGTGTAATGACAGGTGAATCATGCAGGTGAACATGAATTTTTTAACCCCAGGAAGAGTGCATTGGAGATTTTTATTTGTATTTTGCTCAAAAAAGCTAAAAGAAATGCCTTATTTTATGACACCAAAAAGGCAGTGATGACAGAATTCAGTAGTTCCCTTGTAACGTACTTTAACTCATACTGTTCCTTTTCCCAGATACACAGACACTGTTGCCTATTCATGTTCATGTTCATGTTCATGCAAAACTCTGCTCTACCCTTCTCCTACTACCCCTCCTTTTTCACAGAGAAAGTGGCAGCCATCGGGAAGCAATTCAACCAACTGTCTCCTCACCCTAAGGGCACAACCGTCAATGGCTCATTGTTTCCTTCTTTCACCCCTCTCACTGAGAATGAAGTTTCCAAAATCCTAACAGGTAGCCATATCAAGCCATATCACCTACCGCCTTACCGGCAATCACACAGGTGAATAATGCTTAATTTAATTCTGGAACATTTCCTTCTTCATTTAAAGTGGCTCGGGTAACACCACTACTCAAGAAGCCGTCTCTCGATCCCACTCAGGTGGAAAACTATCAGCCGGTCTCACTTCTCACGCCCCTATCTAAAAACCATTGAGAGGGCAGCTTCCAAACAGGTCACAGAGTTCCTGTCAAGGAACAATTTCCTCGATCCAAACCAGTCTGGATTCAAAAGCGGTCACTACACCGAAACAGCCCTGTTGTCGGTGACCGAGGCCTTAAAAACAGCTACAGCAGCAGCTCAATCCTCGGCTGTCATCCTGCTTGACTTATCAGCTGCGTTTGACACAGTCAACCACCGCATCCTTCTGTCTATACCAGGGGTTTTCAACTGGTGTTGTCCCAGGGACCACCATTCTGACTAGAAAGTAATCCGCGGCCCACTGATGTGCCAGTGATTCCAAATACATTTTACAGTCCCGTATCTTTTTTTCCATGTTTGTAACCGTCACCGCCACGCCCCCTCCCCCCACACACATATTCTGCCTATAACACTTAAATATGTGAAATTATCAGGGTAGATCACTAGGCGCCGCCGCGCCCCCTCCCCCTGCACACATATTCCGCCTATAATACTTGTCAGTATAATTTCTTAGCTGAATATGGGTCTACATCTATGTGAGTTTATCAGGGTAGATCACTAACCGCCACGCCCCCTCCCCCCCGCGCACATATTCCGCCTATAATACTTGTCAGTGTAATTTCTTCGCTGAATATGGGTCTGCATCAGTATTTTGGGCAATGCGACTTGGCTATTCAGACATAAATATGTCGACGGGCCCAGGTATATATTTATATAAAAAAAAAAGTCAATGGTGATCAACATGGGCTCATGTCGCGGACCCCCTGCAATGCCGTCGCGGACCACCAGGGGGCCGCGGACCCCCGGTTGAAAACCCCTGTCTTAAAGGGGCAGTACACATGTTCTCGTACTCAGTGTGTTCAAGTAACAAGATTAACTATGGACAAGATAGAAAAGATAGGTATAAACAAATCATAAAATAGTGAAATTTCATGAAATAAATGCAAACAAAATAATACGTTTTAGACTCCAAAGGCAAATATGCTCATATTTTTGCAAAAGAAGTTTAAAGCTGTTTTTTGTATTTATTTATATTTATTTAAGTATACTATAAACTGTTGTTTACAGTTAATATAATGTTCATAGTTTGAAGTTAAAACGTTTGAAGCTGTAGTTGGAAGCCAAGTGTTTTGTACAGTACCAGTCAAAAGTTTGGACACACCTTCTCAT
>NC_045153.1:490111-492611 GCF_900700415.2 Clupea harengus | reverse complement strand
AATCGCACAATGTGCTAATAGTGAGGCAGATAACCTGAACAATTGTGCATTTTGTGATAAAAGCGTGAAATTTGGTACACATATAGCCAAAGCCAAAAATTTGATATCGGGCCATCATGAATTTTCAACATGGCGACCATAGCAGCCATTTTTCAAGATGGCCGCCGGTGCAAGAGTTTTCAGATCAATTCTCTTATTTTTATTGGATATAATATGATGTTGATGATGTTGTTAGTTAAATTTAGTCATCATACATAGTTTTTGGAAGTTTATACATACTTATGAACTTCTAAGGAAACTTGAAGCTAAATATCACACCTGATGCCTTGTAGGTCTTTACAATCGAGCCAGAAAGGCCAGCCATGACATACATGATGACTGCCAGAGACAGGTAGACTCGGCCTCTGCAATTGGGTTTGCTGAGCTGGTCCTTTACATCGAATAGACCAGGCAAGATGAAGAAACACCCCAGTCTTCAAGTTAGCTGAACTTGCCCAGCTCTACCATTCACAAATGGAACAGCTAGGACTGGAAATTGATAACAGAGTTCCCTCTACCCGGCTGAAGGAAAGGCTTCTTGCTGAGTTCCCTGATATGCAAGCTTATACAAAGGGAGGATAAATCCTGATGGCCTTTGAAGATGATGTTGGAATTGCTCTTGCCAAAGCCTGTGAACAGGACAACACCTATGGATTCCCTGAGAGATGCCAAGAGGACTCTGTTCCACTGCTATTAGTGACCCTCGTGCATACACTGTGAGAGGGACCCAGCATAAAAAATCAGATGGCAAAGACGAAATCACCCACAGCACTGGCAATTGCTCAGATTATTAAATTCAAGCACAAACGGGGGCCAGGCACAGGATTTGTCAGACACAGTACTACACAGGAGATACCAGTTCCCACACACAAAAAAAGGAACTGACTTCAACTGTCAACTCAGATGGGGAACAACGTCTGCAAGCATCATCAAAAGTGGTATGCCCTCCACAGTTGCACAGTCAGGTATTCACCACTGCTGCTGTAGACAACATTGACCATATCCCGAGTTGGACCACAGCTAGGGACCTTTTCCATGGCACTGCAATTTCTCTACTCCAGCAACCCTCCTATGTTGGGGAAGAGGCTGACCGAAGACATCTTGTACTCTGTCAGGGAGAACATTCCAAGACCATTGACCGCTTGCCAGAGTATTACACAGAGGTTCCGCCTGTAGCCAGCAATCTCAAGGTGTCGCAGGTCCCAGAGACAAGCGTTAAATCACTCATGAGAGATGGCTTCAGACAGCAATTCAAGGCCTAGAGGTACCGTCTGAATTCAGCAACATGAAAAAAAGTGTGATTTGAGGTTATGATCCTCTATATCATATATCTATGCAACTTTGTTGCAATTACTAACTTTAAACCATTCACGGCTTCTGTTTTGAAAAATAACAACCATCTTAAAATTGAATGACTTATTTGTGTTATACATGTAGTAACCCCCAATATATATCAAAAATAACTAACTAGATCAACAATCTTACATATGAATTAACCAGTGTTGTAAAGTAACGAAGTAGAAATACTTCGTTACTGTACTTAAGTTGTTTTTTTGGATATCTGTACTTTACTTTACTACTTATATTTCTGTTTACTTTTACTTTCACTTCGCTACATTTTGCAAAGAAAACGGACACTTTTACTCCGATACATTTCCCTGAAACCTTCGTTACTCGTTACAAATTCAAATCATCTTTAGAAAAAAAATGAATCATGACAGTGACGAGACTGTGGTAGAACACAGACTGCAAGCGAATGGCGAATCAGTAATCCTAGCGCACGTTAATGCGCTATTGACCGTTCGCAAAAGCACCGCCCCCTTAGTTACTGTTGCTACGTCTTTTGAACTCGTCCATGCACTATACTGTCTGTCAGTGTCAGTGATTCTTTTTGGAGTGATATCTCCGCGATATCCTCCAGATCAAGGCAAAAGGGACTGCAATATGCAGTGGAAGGATATATCCAAAATATTAAGATCAACAACGAAGGGGACACAACAATAATCGAAGCAAAAGCACACAGGTCTCAATCAAAAAATTAGAAACCCCACGACCTCTTCATTAAATGCCACCAGCACAACCTTGTAGACTAGTCATGTTCTTTCACCGCTGGGTAAGATCTGTATATAATATTTCAAGCTAGCTAATAACCTGCAAAGATTATTTATTCATATTCTTTATTCCATCTCTGGCGAGGTATCTAGCTAGTTAGCTAGGATCAATGTCAATCTACAGTACAGTAACGTAGCAGTGTGGAGCAAAATAGCTGCTAGTAACGTTATTGTTCAAGGGATGTGTGTGCATGTTGCTGAAAGTATTTCACAGTCACTGTACCGATAACTTGCTTGTAAAACTGATGATCCTGATGTAATGCTATGACTTTGTATCAGATCGCCAGGTTATTGCTCTCAGGTTGTGCCTTATGCATACCTTGGGATACTCAGGAGCCCATTCACAAAAT
>NC_045153.1:425250-430250 GCF_900700415.2 Clupea harengus | reverse complement strand
TAATATTGATTTCTGTATCAACCAGGATAACGGATCTTGAACACCATACGCTCCTACCCAAAAGGGGTATTTAACTTGTATGTGTGCAAAAAATTGCAGTTGCACAGCGTTATTTAGTGTACTAGACAGCGATTTATTTCTGTGTGTACAAACCCTCATGGAACGAACTGAACGAATTCGATTTCGCAACGAGAATTTGTGAGGGTCATACAGTTTTCCATAGACATATATACAGAAAGGCTGTTAATGGGTTCCACCTCCTGTATCAGCTAATTTTGGGTGTCGGTCTACACAACGGGAAAAAAACTGAAAGCACGTTTCAGTTGAAATCCAAACAAGTTACCAGTCCTAATCTAGACACCCATCGCTACTGAAATATGTAAGATTGATTGATTAAAGAGTTTTCGATCTATAAATGTTTTTAACTGTTTGTCACTTTTTTAATAGCTGGGGCGTTAATAGGTGCCGTTACGATACGGGTGTTAAAGTTACATTTGCCTTTATTAGCAACTGGATTTTATGTCCTATGAAGTTCAAAAGGCGTCTGTGACGTGTTATTTCAGCACTGTTTACATAGACGTGCGCGTTGCGTGCTTTTTTGGGAAATGTGTGTAAAACAATACCGAAAGTTTGTAGAGAACAGTTGGGTTAGGGTCAGTTGTAGACGCTAATATTCATTCTAGTTATTGAGTTTGAGGTGTTGTGAGGTGGTGGTGGAGATTGTTTGGGTCATTTGAGGGAAAAGAGTTCAGGGTCACTTATCCTCGTGCACGGCGACACAGGAGCTCGAGCGGCCACAGCTCTGACTGAGACCGAATGCCAGAAAAAGAAAACATCAATTTCTCGAGGGAGTTCCCGATCACAGTGTGTGTGTGTGTGTTTGTCCAGTGAGTGATTCAGTTTGGTGTTGTTGGCAAGCTACTCGAACCGCCTGTGCGTCCGTTCAACTTTCAGCGTCACATTTCCGGTTATGCAAATATTCGAGGCTCTTCAGGGTGTGTTCCGCTCGGTCAGCGGCGCGCGTGCCTGTCCGCGCTACGATTTCCATACACTCTGGATCGCCCCTCCAACCCCGCGAGTCCTCAGGAAGCCCCGACCACATGATGTGTCTGTCTGTGCGTAGTCTCGGGAGCGCGCACGCGGTCAGCTGACGAGCAGTAACCCAGTCTGTCACAACAAACCCTCGCGCACCCCCGTGCAGCCCGTGCTGCTGGTATGTTACCTCGCGCCCGCCAGGTGATAGAAACTCGGTTTTAACATCGACATGGCCGCGGAGATCCGACCTCGTGCCCAGGCGCGAAAGCCTGTGCTGCTGAGCAAGATCGAAACGTCGCAGGAGCTCGTGACCACGGCGGTCATCATCCCGAAAGAAGACGGAGTGATCAGCGTCTCCGATGACAGGTAGGCTGATCTGCTCGCCTGGAGCAGTCGACGTTGCGCCGGGGTTCTGTGCCGTAGGAGCCGCTAGGGCACCGGTGAAGACAGACCGGGGCCGGGGGGTGGGTAGTTCCGTTCCCCCGCTGCATCCGTTGCTACCGTCAGCAGTTGGAACAGAGCTGAGGGAAGCGAGAAGCGACCAGAAAACAGCGGCAGCTCAAAACATCGCAGAGCTGAGCTCCCTTCACGGGAGAGCTCGCGACCTCGATAGTGTGGGTGGCGCCGTCTCTGCGCGCGTTCATCGGGGCGCAGCTCTGCGGATCAAAGCGTCGTTTCACAGCAACCAATCATGTGACACCAGAGTGTTACAGAATGAGAATAGCTGTGTGTGTGTTTGTGTGTGTGTGTGTGTGTGTGTGTGTCTCTGTGTGTGTGTGTGTGTGTGTGTGTGTGTGTGTGTGTGTGTGTGTGTGTGTGTGTGTGAGAGAAAGAGAGAGAGAAATGGTGTGAGGAGCTGTGTGTGTTGTGTGTGTGTGTGTGTGTGTGTGTGTGTGTCTGTGTGTGTTTTTGTGTCTGTGTGTCTGTGTGTGTGTGTGTGTGTGTGTGTGTGTGTGTGTGTGTGTGTGTGTGTGTGTGTGAGAAAGAGAGAGAGAAATGGTGTGAGGAGCTGTGTGTGTTGTGTGTCTGTGTGTGTGTGTGTCTGTGTGTGTTTTTGTGTCTGTGTGTGTTTTTGTGTCTGTGTCTGTGTCTGTGTGTGTGTGTGTGTGTGTGTGTGTGAGAAAGAGAGAGAGAGAGAGAAATGGTGTGAGGAGCTGTGTGTGTGTGTGTGTTTATATGTGTGTGTGTGTGAGAGAGAGAGAGAGTGAAAGACTTTTAAAAATCTTTGCCTTGAAGGCAGAGTCTGTACATATAAAAGTTTTAGGCAGGTGTGAAAAAAATGCTGTAAACTAAGAATGCTTTCAAACATGGAAGTGTTAACAGTTTCTTTTCATCAATTAATAAAATGCAGTGAATGAACAGAAGATAAATCTAAATCAAATCAATATTTGGTGTGACCACCCTTTGCCTTCAAAACAGCATCAATTCTTCTAGGTACACTTGCACACAGTTTTTGAAGGAACTCGGCTGGTAGGTTGTTCCAAACATCTTGGAGCGCTAACCACAGATCTTCTGTGGATTTAGGGTTCCTCAAATCCTTCTGTCTCTTCATGTAATCCCAGACAGACTCAATGACTTACAGCATTTTTTCACACCTGCCTAAAACTTTTGCACAGTACTGTATACATACATATTTTTGATCAAATCCAGAGCACCTCATTGTGCGCTTAAAACACTCAGGTGTGTGTGTGTGTGTGTGTGTGTTAATACAGTCTTAAAACACTCAGGTGTGTCTTCAGTCTAAAACACTCAGGTGTGTTAATACAGTCTAAAACACTCAGGTGTGTGTGTGTGTGTGTGTGTGTGTGTGTGTGTGTAACGACCCTCATTCTCGTGTATATCAATGACAGAGAATCGGACCAGGGGTTCTTCACAGTGGCTTTTATTGCCTGCATTCACAATAGAAACAATTAGTCCACAAAATATTTACTGCAAACGCGACTGCATACGTACATCTCCAACAGGGATAGACTAGCTCTCAGGTACCCGCTAGCAAACACTGCCTTACTGGCTAACCGCATGCGTTGCAAAGCATTCTAAATCATATGGAAATCAAAATGCACGGCTTGTTAATCTTCGTGCAAACCAAAGGACTAAATAAACCAAACAAAAAGACAGACAGCACTGGCATAGCACACTGAATGATCGTATAGTTTGAACGTTCTTAAACATTTACATTTTGTACAAACCACATACCTGCATTCACAATAGAAACAATTAGTCCACAAAATCTTTACTGCAAACGCTGCTGCATACATACGTCTGAAAAATCACAAAACCAAACTCAGGACAAAGCTCTCCCTAACGCATAGCACAGCATGGTTGCCGCCAAAATATACTTTATGTTGGTTACAACCTTTACAAATCACTTCCTATCGTTAGTTTGCTAGAGCGTTCATTAGTGCAACTTATATACATTTATATACAATCAATAGTTAGTAAGTAAAACATGTTCATTTATTAAAATATCAAATTATTCACAGAGCGCTCCCAAAGCTTGCTTACCTCAAACAGGGATAGACTAGCTCTAAGGTACGGGAAGCGCAAACGCCCAAAATGCGTTAAAGTGAAAGAAAATAAACAAGCAGTCGCGCAGCCTCATATTGAACCTTAGTGAATGCAGTATAGTATTTAGGACATTTCCAGGTTTCACATAGAACATCAAAAAACATTGGATCACAATGGTATGTGAAATACAAATTTTGTTTGAATTCACTTAATCTAAAGTTAGGTTCATTTCAACTCTGTTACATGTGTGTGTGTGTGTGGGTGTTAATACAGTCTTAAAACACTCAGGTGTTAATACAGTCTAAAAAACGTGTGTGTGTGTGTGTGTGTGTGTGTGTGTGTGTGTGTTAATACAGTCTAAATCACTCAGGTGTTAATTAAACACTCAGGTGTTAGTACAGTCACTCAGGTGTGTTAATACAGTAGGGATGCACGATATTGAATTTTTAGCCGATAGCCGATATCCGATATGCCGATATTTAAAAGCTCATTTTGGCCGATTGCCGATACCGATATATACACCTCTGCTTTTTAATTATTGAAAAGCCTCTCCTGTACTAGAATGAATCTGTTATTATGATAGGGTATTGCTGTAGATACGGAACATTAAAAACTTGATTTGTATCATTTTAGAAATAGACATTCACTCATGAAACTATTGAAATGATTTCAAATATGGCAGATTTATTTATATTTTCACGTCACAATGTTCATACTTGAACAGTACCTCCGTGAACTTGAACAACTACACTCTGGAAATGCAACTTGGCTAACTTGGAAAGCTAACGTTGGTTAACTGACTTACAGTTTAATAACATCCCTTCTAGGATTTCTAGACTAATCTATGTAAGGTTATTGCCAAGTTAGCTATATAAATTCCATATATGCAAAAGTAAGCCATGTACAGATAGCGTGGGCTTGTGACATAACGTTTCACATCCCGTCAAATGAGATCATCAACTTCGCTGGTGTCACGTAGCATGCAAGCTAACTAGCTAGTGTTGTCTAGCTAACTAGCAACTTATTAACTTCTATTAGCGTGCGACAGGTAATGTTGCAAAGCGTTTCACGCGGGTGGTCTGCATCTATGCATGCAACCTACGTTACGGCCAAGCTGTCGTCTCCTCTTCCATCTCCTGAAAAGTTTCCTGACAAATAGCATGTCAACATCCTCATCCCCACATAGAGGCTAAGAACAGTTCCAGCGTCAACACGTCACATCAGGAGCATGGATTGGCTGTTGAGCTCAAATATCAACAACCAATCAACAGAATCTTGATCTCTGCCTTCAATTAGCACTTAAGTCCTCTTGTCCCTGCAGAACTAAACTTTTCTCTGTGTGTGTGTGTGTGTGTGTGTGTGTGTGTGTGTGTGCAGGACCATCCGTGTGTGGCTGAAGAGAGACAGTGGGCAGTACTGGCCCAGTGTGTACCACAGCATGCCTGGTGAGTATGCTA
>NC_045153.1:406522-414750 GCF_900700415.2 Clupea harengus | reverse complement strand
CTCTCTCTCTCTCCTTTCTCCTCTCTCTCTCCTTCATACCCTCCTTCTCTCTCTCCATCTCCTGTCCCTCCCCAACTCTCTCTCCCTTCTCTCTCCCTCTCTCTCCTTCTCTCTCTGTCCCTCCCCACTCTCTCTCTCTCCCCCCTCTCTCTCTCTCTCTCTCTCTCCCTCTCTCTCCTTCTCTCTCTGTCCCTCCCCACTCTCTCTCTCCCTCTCTCTCTCTCTCTCTCTCTCTCTCCTTCTCTCCCTCTCTCAGCTATGATGTTGCTGAAGCGGTCTCGTGCTCCTGTGTTTAAAGCTGACCGACCCTTCATCTTCCTCTTACGCCACCTCAACACAGGTAAACACAAACACACAACACACAAACACACACACACATACACACAAACACACAACACACAAAAAACACAAACACACAAAAACACAGAAAATACAAACACACACAAATAAACAATGCACACAAACATAAGCAAACAACACATAAACAACAAATGCAGGTGTGTGTGTGTGCATGTGTGTGTGTGTGCGTATGTATATAATTAGGGGGAAGGTGTGTGTGTGTGTGTGTGTATTTATATATATATACAGGGGGAAGGTGTGTGTGTGTATATATATAAATAGGGGGAAGGCGTGTGTGTGTATATATATATATACAGGGGGGAGGTGTGTGTGTGTGTGTTAATACTGATTATTTCTCTCTCCAGGATCCATCCTCTTCATGGGTCGAGTCTTAAATCCAGCAGAGCAAGCACTATGAACTACACACACACACACACACACACACACTACACACTACATACACACACTACACACCTACACACACACACACACACACACTCTACACACCTACACACACACACACACTACACATACACACTGCACGCACACACACACATACCCACTACACACACACACACACATACACAGACACACACACACACACATTTGTACATATCTGTAAATATAATTTTACATTGTAGTATTACAGTCATGAGCATCACAAATACATACAGTTATGTATATATCACACACACACACACACACACACACACATACAGTCATGTATATATCTGTAAATATCCTTTTACAATTTAGCATGACCCTGATGAAAATCAACACACATATTTGTGTACATACGAATAAATAATAACACACACATATTTGTGTACATATGTGTAAATATTTGAATAAACAGCTCAGTTTTGTACATGTGTAAGGGTCCTTCCATCTTTACCCGGCGTAGAGGAAAGTAAAGCTTCATTTATGCTTATGTGTGTGTGTGTCTGTGTGTCTCTGTGTCTGTGTGTGTGTGTGTATGCTTATGTTGCCGACTCTTTTGAAACCGTCGCCGACAGAAATGACGTATTGGTCGACACTTTTAACCGTCGCCTGGAAGTGTCTGCTACCTACCTAAAACCCTACTGTCGTTGAGTTCGTCACATAGTGTCGCGCACGTGTGATTGGCTGTCGTTGAGTTCGTCACATAGTGTCGCGCAAGTGTGATTGGCTAGATAGACGGCACGCGCCGTTGACTTCCTTGTTTGGGTTTTCAGCGGAATACTGTAATAATAATAATAATAATAATAATAATGGATTTTATTTGTATAGCACACTTTAAAATACAAAGAAGTCTCAAGGTGCTTAACATAGTATAGACAGTCACAACAACAATAATACAAAGTAATAGAAGTGCTAATGAAGTGCAGAAAATAGGATAATATTAAATACAAAAAATAATACATTCATTTAAAATAATTAATAAGATTTGAATGAGATTGGAGAATATGTATTAAAAACAGCCATTTAGGACAGAAACAATTTCAACAACGCAATCTCAAAGCAACACACAAAACTAAAACAGAAACCAGGACTTTAGGTGAAGGCAGAGAGGAACAGGTGAGTTTTGAGGTGAGATTTAAAAGCAGTGAGGGAATCTAAGGCCCTAATGTTCTCCGGGAGCTTGTTCCAGAGTCGTGGCCCTAGCGAGGAGAAGGCACCATCTCCCATTTTAGTCAATTTTGTCCGGGGAACTGCAAAGAGGTTGGAGTGTCCTGGATGTGAAATGAGGGGTGAGGAGGTCCTGGAGATAGTTGGACCAGTAGTGTTTATGGCCTTGTGAACTAGGACACGGACTTTGAAAATTATTCTTTGGTTAATTGGAAGCCAGTGGAGGGAGTGGAGGACTGGGGCGATGTGTTCCTACTACTCTATGCTATTCTATGCTATACTACTCTATACTATGCTATAGTATGCTATGCTATTCTATGCTATGCTAATGCTATGCTATGCTATAGTATGCTATGCTATGCTATGCTATGCTATAGTATACTATGCTATGCTATGCTATGCTATGCTATGCTATGCTATGCTATGGTAAACTGATGATCTGCACCGGGTTTCCCGAAAGCATCAAGAGCCTAAGTAGTTCATAGAAGCCCTTACAATTTGTACGCGTAGGTAGTGCTTAAAAATAAATGCTATATAAATAAAGTTTTATTATTATTATTATTATTATTAAAAAGGCTGGTAGATTGACGTGCTCCAGAACAGTCGTATACAGCTAAGAGCTTCTGAACAGGGGCAGTGAGGAGGAGGTGTGGTTGCCCATTCTCACCACCAGGGGTAACACCTAGTCGTATACAGCTAAGAGCTTCTGAACAGGGGCTTCTCACTTGCGTCAGCGGCAGGACATACAGGGAAATCACAACTGACAATAAAGCCAGACCTATCAATATAATTGCAACGGTACATTCACATCCTTTATTATACAGTATATATAAATATATATATAAATTATATTGATTTATTATATAAGATATTTTAAGCTCAAACAAATATGATGGATGGAAAACACAGCACTGAAGTATCCATGTAACCTCTATGGTAGTCTACCAAAGCACTGGAGTATCTACGTATCCTGACAGGCCCATCACACAGACAGGCAGGCAGACAGACAGACAGACAGACAGGCCCATCACACAGACAGGCAGGCAGACAGACAGACAGACAGACAGGCCCATCACACAGACAGACAGACAGACAGACAGGCAGACAGACAGACAGACAGACAGACACACAGACAGGCAGACAGACAGGCCCATCACACAGACAGACAGACAGACAGACAGGCCCATCACACAGACAGACAGACAGACAGACAGACAGACAGACAGACAGACAGGCCCATCACACAGACAGACAGACAGACAGACAGACAGGCCCATCACACAGACAGACAGACAGGCCCATCACACAGACAGACAGACAGACAGACAGACAGACAGACAGGCCCATCACACAGACAGACAGGCCCATCACACAGACAGACAGGCCCATCACACAGACAGACAGACAGACAGACAGACAGACAGACAGGCCCATCACACAGACAGACAGGCCCATCACACAGACAGACAGACAGACAGACAGACAGACAGACAGACAGACAGACAGACAGGCCCATCACACAGACAGACAGACAGACAGACAGACAGACAGGCAGACAGACAGACAGACAGACAGGCAGACAGACAGGCCCATCACACAGACAGACAGACAGACAGACAGACAGGCCCATCATACAGACAGACAGACAGACAGACAGGCAGACAGACAGACAGACAGACAGACAGACAGGCCCATCACACAGACAGACAGACAGACAGACAGACAGTCAGACAGGCAGACAGACAGACAGACAGACAGACAGGCCCATCACACAGACAGACAGACAGACAGACAGACAGACAGACAGACAGACAGGCCCATCACACAGACAGACAGGGCCATCACACAGACAGACAGACAGAGACAGACAGACACACAGACAGACAGACAGACAGCCAGACAGGCCCATCACACAGACAGACAGACAGACAGACAGACAGGCCCATCACACAGACAGACAGACAGACAGACTCATCACACAGATATGATAATATGTACCTAATATGTTGGCACGTCATGCAACAAACAAATCTGAATGCGGTGTAATATTATTTTATAATCATTAGCATTATTTGTGTATAATAAAGTCAAAAGTCAAAGTAGCTTTATTGTCAATTACTTCACATGTTAAGACATACAACTAAGTAAATACTAAGTAAAACATACAGATACATGTACAGCAGCATGCGTTTTCTTTAAAGTGAGGTTATGGTAGTGCAAAAAAAAGACAATTTGGTAATTGCAGCAAAAAGACATCCTGTAAGATGTATTTGTTACATTAGCAGTGCAAGTAGAACAGTAAGTGGTTATGGTGAACGTAAGTGATAAAAGTGCAAGAGTCCTGAGTGATTTAAGGGGGGGGGGGGATTTCAGCCTCATGTCAGAATGACGGATATGGCTGGGGGGAGTGAGGGGAGAGAATTTAGCTTCCTGACAGCTTGGTGTATGAAGCTATTTCTGAGTCTGGTGGTGTGGCAACGGAGGCTCCTATACCTTCTTCCAGAGGGTAGGAGGCTGAACAGACTGTGTGCGGGGTGGCTGGTGTCACTCGCAATCGAGGTAGCTTTTCCGGGTGAGGCGGGTGGTGTATGTGTCTTGCAAGGAAGGGAGTGGGGCACCAATGATCTTACCAGCTGTGTTCAATATGCGTTGCTGTGCTTTCCTGCTGTGTGCTGTGTTCAGTATGTGTTGCTTTCCAGCTGTGTTCAGTGTGTGTTGCAGTGCTTCTGTGTTCAGTGTGTGTTGCAGTGCTTTCCTGCTGTGTTCAGTGTGTGTTGCAGTGCTTTCCTGCTGTGTTCAGTTTAGCTACTGCCCATGTGTGTGCATGTGTGTGTCATTGGCCTCCTCAGAGGAGGATTTTTGTTAAATAATTCTTAAGATATACAGGTGATATACAGGTGATATATCGTAACGGCACCTATTAACGCCCGAAACCTATTAACAGCCTCACGCGGGTACATGTTACTTAATATTGATTTCTGTATCAACCAGGATAACGGATTTTAAACACCATACGCTCCTACCCAAAAGGGGTATTTAACTTGTATGTGTGCAAAAAATTGCAGTTGTACAGCGTTATTTAGTGTACTAGACAGCGATTTATTTCTGTGTGTAGGCCTACAAAACCTCATGGAACGAACTGAACGAATTCGATTTCGCGATGAGAATTTGTGAGGGTCATACAGTTTTCCATAGACATATATACAGAAAGGCTGTTAATGGGTTCCACCTCCTGTATCAGCTAATTTTGCGTGTCGGTCTACACAATGGAAAAAAAACTGAAAGCACGTTTCAGTTGAAATCCAAAGAAGTTACTGTCATATAATGTGTACATGTATATACTTATTGAGTGGACATCAGTTCTTTACAGTTACCAGTCCTAATCTAGACACCCACCGCTACTGAAATATGTAAGATTGATTGATTACAGAGTTTTCGATCTATAAATGTTTTTAACTGTTTATCACTTTTTTAATAGCTGGGGCGTTAATAGGTGCCGTTACGATACGGGTGTTAAAGTTACATTTGCCTTTATTAGCAACTGGCTTTTATGTCCTATGAAGTTCAAAAGGCGTCTGTGACGTGTTATTTCAGCACTGTTTACATAGACGTGCGCGTTGCATGCTTGTTTGGGAAATGTGTGTAAAACAATACCGAAAGTTTGTAGAGAACAGTTGGGTTAGGGTCAGTTGTAGACGCTAATATTCATTGTTGTTATTGAGTTTGAGGTGTTGTGAGGTGGTGGTGGAGATTGTTTGGGTCATTTGAGGGAAAAGAGTTCAGGGTCACTTATCCTCGTGCACGGCGACACGGGAGCTCGAGCGGCCACAGCTCTGACTGAGACCGAATGCCAGAAAAAGAAAACATCCATTTCTCGAGGGAGTTCCCGATCCCAGTGTGTGTGTGTTTGTTCCCGATCACAGTGTGTGTGTGTGTTTCTTCCCGATCACAGTGTGTGTGTGTGTGTTTGTCCAGTGAGTGATTCAGTTTGGTGTTGTTGGCAAGCTACTTTAACCGCCTGTGCGTCCGTTCAACTTTCAGCGTCACATTTCCGGTTATGCAAATATTCGAGGCTCTTCAGGGTGTGTTCCGCTCGGTCAGCGGCGCGCGTGCCTGTCCGCGCTACGATTTCCATACACTCTGGATCGCCCCTCCAACCCCGCGAGTCCTCAGGAAGCCCCGACCACATGATGTGTCTGTCTGTGCGTAGTCTCGGGAGCGCGCACGCGGTCAGCTGACGAGCAGTAACCCAGTCTGTCACAACAAACCCTCGCGCACCCCCGTGCAGCCCGTGCTGCTGGTATGTTACCTCGCGCCCGCCAGGTGATAGAAACTCGGTTTTAACATCGACATGGCCGCGGAGATCCAACCTCGTGCCCAGGCGCGAAAGCCTGTGCTGCTGAGCAAGATCGAAACGTCGCAGGAGCTCGTGACCACGGCGGTCATCATCCCGAAAGAAGACGGAGTGATCAGCGTCTCCGATGACAGGTAGGCTGATCTGCTCGCCTGGAGCAGTCGACGCTGCGCCGGGGTTCTGTGCCGTAGGAGCCGCTAGGGCACCGGTGAAGACAGACCGGGGCCGGGGGGTGGGTAGTTCCGTTCCCCCGCTGCATCCGTTGCTACCGTCAGCAGTTGGAACAGAGCTGAGGGAAGCGAGAAGCGACCAGAAAACAGCGGCAGCTCAACACATCGCAGAGCTGAGCTCCCTTCACGGGAGAGCTCGCGACCTCGATAGTGTGGGTGGCGCCGTCTCCGCGCGCGTTCATCGGGGCGCAGCTCTGCGGATCAAAGCGTCGTTTCACAGCAACCAATCATGTGACACCAGAGTGTTACAGAATGAGAATAGCTGTGTGTGTGTTTGTGTGTTTGTGTGTGTGTGTGTGTGTGTGAGAAAGAGAGAGAGAAATGGTGTGAGGAGCTGTGTGTGTTGTGTGTCTGTGTGTGTGTGTGTCTGTGTGTGTTTTTGTGTCTGTGTGTGTGTGTGTGTGTGTGTGTGTGAGAAAGAGAGAGAGAAATGGTGTGAGGAGATGTGTGTGTGTGTGTGTTTATATGTGTGTGTGTGTGAGAGAGAGAGAGAGTGAAAGACTTTTAAAAATCTTTGCCTTGAAGGCAGAGTCTGTACATATAAAAGTTTTAGGCAGGTGTGAAAAAAATGCTGTAAACTAAGAATGCTTTCAAACATGGAAGTGTTAACAGTTTCTTTTCATCAATTAATAAAATGCAGTGAATGAACAGAAGATAAATCTAAATCAAATCAATATTTGGTGTGACCACCCTTTGCCTTCAAAACAGCATCAATTCTTCTAGGTACACTTGCACACAGTTTTTGAAGGAACTCGGCTGGTAGGTTGTTCCAAACATCTTGGAGCGCTAACCACAGATCTTCTGTGGATTTAGGGTTCCTCAAATCCTTCTGTCTCTTCATGTAATCCCAGACAGACTCGATGACTTACAGCATTTTTTTTCACTTTTACCACTTTTACCATGTAAGTGGCAGTTGCAAAATGCACTGTCATATTGCATGACCAATTTGTACACTGTGGTGTCACAGCTATTTACCTCAGATAATTGTATGCACCAATCTTCATGTAATCCCAGACAGACTCGATGATTTACAGCATTTTTTCACACCTGCCTAAAACTTTTGCACAGTACTGTATACATACATATTTTTGATCAAATCCAGAGCACCTCATTGTGCGCTTAAAACACTCAGGTGTGTGTGTGTGTGTGTGTGTGTGTGTGTGTGTGTTAATACAGTCTTAAAACACTCAGGTGTGTCTTCAGTCTAAAACACTCAGGTGTGTTAATACAGTCTAAAACACTCAGGTGTGTGTGTGTGTGTGTGTGTGTGTGTGTGTAACGACCCTCATTCTCGTGTATATCAATGACAGAGAATCGGACCAGGGGTTCTTCACAGTGGCTTTTATTGCCTGCATTCACAATAGAAACAATTAGTCCACAAAATATTTACTGCAAACGCGACTGCATACGTACATCTCCAACAGGGATAGACTAGCTCTCAGGTACCCGCTAGCAAACACTGCCTTACTGGCTAACCGCATGCGTTGCAAAGCATTCTAAATCATATGGAAATCAAAATGCACGGCTTGTTAATCTTCGTGCAAACCAAAGGACTAAATAAACCAAACAAAAAGACAGACAGCACTGGCATAGCACACTGAATGATCGTATAGTTTGAACGTTCTTAAACATTTACATTTTGTACAAACCACATACCTGCATTCACAATAGAAACAATTAGTCCACAAAATCTTTAC
>NC_045153.1:384022-386522 GCF_900700415.2 Clupea harengus | reverse complement strand
AACCTCACATACTAAAGCCCAGTAGAGATACACACACCAAAGTACTTATGTGTGTGTGTGTGTGTGTGTGTGTGTGTGTTTTCTATCAGCTTCTCAGGTAAAGCACATTGGCCATATGTGTGTGTGTGTGTGTGTGTGTGTCTGTATGTTTGTGTGCGCCTGCGAACGTGTGTGTGTGTTTTCTCCATTGTTAAAATGAAGGTGAGGCAAGTTAACTGCTCAGTCCTATTACACATTAACCTCACATACTAAAGCCCAGTAGAGATACACACACCAAACTGCTTATATGTGTGTGTGTGTGTGTGTGTGTGTGTGTGTGTTTGTGTTATGTGTTATGTGTGAGTGTGTGTGTGTGTGTGTGTGTTATGTGTGAGTGTGTGTTATGTGTGAGTGTGTGTGTGTGTGTGTTATGTGTGAGTGTGTGTGTGTGTGTGTTATGTGTGACTTTGTGTGTGTGTGTGTTATGTCTGTGACTTTGTGTGTGTGTGTGTGTGTGTTACGTGTGATTTTGTGTGTGTGTGTGTGTGCGTGTTACGTGTGATTTTGTGTGTGTGTGTGTGTGTGTGTGTGTGTCTGAGACCTCTGTTGGCGATTTCTTGTGCGGCTGCTTTGCCAATCCCGCTGTTCGCCCCTGTGATGACGAACGACCTTCCCTTCAGGTTCACTTCCAGGTCAGCGGCGTTGAAGTGCTTGGCTGCGGCCTCGTATCCACTCCTGAGGTCAGAGGTCGGAACACATCAGACCACATCTCCACTGCCACTAGAAGAAAACCCGTTCAACTGGTGGAAGCTCTAAGTTACTCTTATGTATATGATTATTCTCAGGTTTATGTTACTCTTATGTCTGCTTTATGTTACTCTATTGTATTTAAATCATTTTAAGTTATGTGCTGGGAGCTCAGCATTCATGTGAGAGGTCTCCTATTCAGAGAATAATTACTAAGGTCCTGAATGTTCAAGGACAAAGTTTTTGCACTACCCTCCTAAGTTTTTGCACTTCAGTTAATGTGTAGAAAATAATGTTGTTCACAGAATTAAATGTGACATCTTAAGTGAGTTGAGCGGTCCTATTTTCCTCATTTTTTGTAATGCCTTTGAATAATATGGGGGACATGAATCGCAATACATCGCAGAATCAAATCACAATACTCGCTGTATCGCAATATGTTAAGAATCGCAATAATATTGAATCGTGGCCCAAATATCGCAATACTATCGAATCGTCACATTTTTGCCAACTCCCACCCCTAGTTAGAACACCTCGGAACACAGGGGTTAGAGAACAGCGGAACACAATAGAACACAGGGATGATGTTGAAATGTTTAAAACAGTACCTCTGATCAAATAAAATATAAAAGTGTTTAACTGATTGATTCAATTCATTTGAAAATGATTAAATGAAATTGAGAATGTTTCTACATTTTAACAGTTTTAAACAATGTTTAAGAAAAGCTAGGCCACAGCAAGTGGGTTTACATTCAGAGAGGACGGACGTGAGTGTGACCAACACAAGGATTGGGCGAGGACAGAACTGCAGAAAGTTGCAAGATGGCGACCCCTGTGGGCGATAAGGCATAACGCGATTTCCATTTGGAACAACTAGAATGATTGGACTAGGATTCTTGTGACTGCCTGGCTATAATTGATTATCTTGGAACATTTCAAGCAAAATTACATTATGTGAGGGCCAGTTCGAGAAATGTTCAGCGTTGACGTAAATCAACTAATTATTTAGCAACAAAAATCATTTCGATCGTTTTGTAGTCTGTAGTTAAGCAAGAACACACAGATTTCGAAACAAGAGCATTTTAACCAGTGGTAAAACAAGGTGAACATGGTACATACATGGTTGGCAATACCGTCAGTAACGTTAAACTGATGAAATCATCAAATGATGAACTTTTGGAAGTTAGTACTGGCTGTGACATGCGTTGCTATGTAAACTCTAGGCATAACATCCACAGGTTAAGTAAGTAAGACTAGCGGGTTGACTAGCTTGGCTAAAAACAAAGCGATGTTCGGCCACTTACTTCGTATACTCCTGGAGTCCTTTTACAAACCAGACCGCGTTTCTGTAGATTGACATTTTCGGGGGGAATCGTATACACTTCCAGGCACCCCGGTGCAGCAGAATTGTGTCAAACACTGAATCGGATGATGGCTTTACATGTGTGGCACGCCCCGTGTGTTTTGTAAGGATGACTGGTTGGATAACTGTCAGTATGTTGGAGTTCACTGGCTGGGTTTGTGTTTACTCGCTAGCTGCTAATAAGGCTACATTTGCTAGCCTACCTGCTAAACTAGCTCCGTGTCACCTATCTCGAGTTGAATTGGCTCAGCAGCCTTCGGTTATAAAAGCATGTAATTTCTGGCCAAGTAAATAGTTCACTTCTTAATGTCTGCAATGGTAGCTAGCTGGCAATTAATATCATCTTGCTATCTTAGCTAATGTGGAGGTTGATTGCTAACGTTAGCTGAGGTTAGCCACAAACTGCCGCCG
>NC_045153.1:344022-346522 GCF_900700415.2 Clupea harengus | reverse complement strand
CTTACAGTACTTAATCCATTCACCTTTGACCTTTGTCTAAAGTTTATATGACCTTTGTGTAAAGTTTATGATTCCCTTGTAAAGTTTATATGATATTTGTGTAAAGTTTATATGATCTTTTGTGTAGATTTCTTATGGCCTTTATGTAAAGTCCTGATGATTGCTGTGGAAGTGTGAAGTTAATATATCTGATTGAGAAATGGTGTTGGTCTGTGTGATTTTACACCCACACACAGACACAGATACAGATACACACACATACAGAAGTGTTTGTCTGTGTGATTATTATGATTTCACACACACACACACACGCACAGACACAGATACACACACAGATACACACACATACAGAACTGGGGTTTGTCTGTGTGATTATGATTTCACACAGACACAGATACACACACACACACATACATGTTGTTGGTCTGTGATTATGATTTCACACCAAGACACAGACACACACACATACAGAAGTGGTGTTTGTGATTATGATTTCACACACACACACACACACACACACCCAGCCTAGTCCCTTCTTCTCATAGAGACGTGAAGGATACGAGGACAGAGGAATCAAGGACACACAGACACACACACACACACCCAGCTTAGTCCCTTCTTCTCATAGAGACGAGGACGGAAGAATCAAGGACACACATGAGAAATGGGATCCACTACTCACACACGCATCACTTTTATGAGACGTCCATTACTGATGACACAGCAGCATCCCCTCTTGCCACAGGCCACAGACCGGTTCTCATGTACGGCATTTAAGAACTTAAGGAACGGAAGATCACTCAAAACATTCTTTTTTTCCCTTTGGTTTGTCTTCGCCCTATGTAAAGCATCTTTGAGTACCTAGAAATGCGCTCTATAAAATGAAAGTGTTATTATTATTATGCTGTATGCAACGGTCATCAGAGAGGGTTGGGGTTGTTCTACATTCCACTTCATTAGGGCTGTTGCCATGGTGACACAGGTCTACATTCCACTTCATTAGGGCTGTTGCCATGACGACCCAGGTCTACATTCCACTTCGTTAGGGCTGTTGCCATGACGACCCAGGTCTACGTTCCACTTCATTATTCACCATTATTTGCTTTGTCTATTATGACATCATAATGCTAACATCACAGCTGCTCCAGGTCTCAGTTGAAGTCCATAAGCTGACTGGTGGAACACAGCTTTTATAGTTCAAAAGAAACTAAGTTCTTATAGTGCAAAAGAAACTAAGTTCTTATAGTTCAAAATAAACTAAGTTCTTATAGTTTCTAAAGAAATGAAGTTCTTATAGTTTAAAATAAACTAAGTTCTTATAGTTCAAAAGAAACTAAGTTCTTATAGTGCAAAAGAAACACAGCTTTTATAGTGCAAAAGAAACAAAGTTATTATAGTTCAAAAGAAACTAAATTCTTATAGTTCAAAAGAAACACAGCTTTTATAGTGCAAAAGAAACTAAGTTCTTATAGTTCAAAATAAACTGAGTTCTTATAGTTCAAAAGAAAGACACGATGTTGTTTATAATTAACTTGCTGGATGAAGACTTCTGACCATAAAACAGATTTTTTGTTATTTTTTGTTCAGAAAACAGCGAACATCACAAAGACAGAAGCAATCAAGTTCCCTTCATCTTTATTGGTCAACAAGAAGGAAGTAGCTGATTGGCTCACATATGTTCTCCAAACCCAGATGACATCATCGTAACTCCACACTATTGGCTGGAATGAGCCTAAAGGGCGCAGACATGATTGGACAAGAAACTGCCAATCTGGGAGACATGCTAGATGTACGAGTGCTTGCACGTGTGTGTTTGTGTGTGTGTGTGTGTGTGTGTGTGTGTGTGTGTGTACGAGTGCTTGCACGTGTGTGTGTGTGTCTGTACGAGTGCTTGCACGTGTGTGTTTGTGTGTGTGTGTGTGTGTGTACGAGTGCTTGCACATGTGTGTGTGTGTGTGTGTGTGTGTACACGAGTGCTTGCACGTGTGTGTGTGTGTGTGTCTGTACGAGTGCTTGCACGTGTGTGTGTGTGTGTGTGTGTGTGTGTCTGTACGAGTGCTTGCACGTGTGTGTGTGTGTGTGTGTGTGTGTGTGTGTGTGTGTACACGAGTGCTTGCACATGTCGGTGTGTGTGTGTGTGTGTGTTCTGAAGGCACAGAGGTTGTGGAAGGATGCGCACGCGCGTGTGTGTGTGTGTTTAAGCGTTCAGGTACTTGGCGTGGTGTTTGATGTGGTCACTGATGAAGGAGAAGACGAAGAAGTAGCTGTGGTCATAACCCTGCAGGAGGAAACACACACACACACACACACACACAGACGTTATTGTATTATTGTAAATCTGAATCACGATGAATGACCGAGCATCACTACACACACACACACACACACACACACACACACACACACACACACACACACACACACACACACACACACACACACACACACACACACTGCAGTCTGAAGACCACGGGGATGTTCTTCGTGGAGCATGCAGACA
>NC_045153.1:331522-334022 GCF_900700415.2 Clupea harengus | reverse complement strand
TAATGGATGTTATTATGGGCTGTCTCTAACGGTAACGGATGTTATTATGGCCCGTTCGACGTTCCTGGAACTTGTGTCATCCACCACAAAATCTTGTCAAAATCAGGCTGAATTTGTATCACACACACACACACACACACACAAACACACATCCATCATGATGTGTTCTGTATGTTTAAGCTGTTGTATGTCGTACTCTCTCTCGCTCGCTCTCTTACACACTCACACTCACATACACACACACACACACTCACACCCATCATGATGTGTTCTGTATGTTTAAGCTGTTTCTATGTCGTACTCTCTCTCGCTCGCTCTCTTACACACACACACACACACACTCTCACACACACACACACACACACACACACACACACTCACTAGGATGTGTTCGGCCTCCTTGAGTTGTTTCTGTAGCTGCTGGATGTCGCTGTCTCTCGCTCTCTTACACACACACACACACACACACACACACACACACACACACACACACACACACACACACACACACTCACTAGGATGTGTTCGGCCTCCTTGAGTTGCTTCTGGAGCTGCTGGATGTCGCTGTCTCTCTTCTCCAGCTCCTTGTCCAGGCCGAGCATCTCCTGCTGCAGCCGACCCTGCTCCACCGCCTGCAGCATCAGCTGCTGGAACTCCCCGTCCCTCTGCACCAGGAGCTCCAGGACCTGCACACACACACACACACACAGTCAGTCAGTCAGACACACACACACACACACACGCACGCACGCACGCACGCACGCACGCACGCACGCACGCACGCACGCACGCACACACGCACACACGCACACACACACACACACACACACACGCACACACGCACACACGCACAGACACACACACAGTCAGACACACACACACACACACAGTCAGACACACACACACACACACACACACACACACAGTCAGACACACACACAGACACACACACAGTCAGACACACACACAGACACACATATATATACACACACACACACACCACACACCACAGACACACCACACACACACACAGTCAGACACACACACACGCACATGCACACACACACGCGTACACACACACAGTCAGACACACACACACGCGCACACAGACACACACACACACACACACACACACACAGTCAGACACACACACACACACACACACACACACACACACACACACACACACACACACAGTCAGACACACACACACACACACACACACACACACACGCGCACACACACAGAGTCAGACACACACACACACACACACACACACACACACACACACACACGCACACACACACACACACATACACACAGTTACAAACCCATAACACACACCACACATAGTTACATATCCATAACACACACACACACACACAGTTACAAACCCATAACACCCATAACACACACACACGCACGCACGCACACACAGATACACACACACGTGTACACAGATACACACACACACTCGCACGCACGCGCACGCACACGCGCACACACACACACACACACACGCACGCACGCACACACAGTCAGAGAGACACACACACACACACACACACAGTCAGAGAGACACACACGCACACACACACACACGCGCACACACACACACACACACACACACACACACACACACACACACACACACACACACACACACACACACACACACACACACACACAGGTTTGTTCGTGGCATTTGTTCCGGAGTATGAAAAGCAGGGCAGTGACTAAACTTCCTTACCTGATTATCTTCGCCAGACTGCGGTGGTTTCTGGCTGCGCGACAGGGCCAACATCTCGATCAGCTCTCTAAAAGCGGAGAGTTTAACGTTACCGAGCGCTGGTTATTTAATAAAACTTCCGACATAGCTTTGCATATCAATTATGATTATTATATGCATATATATAGAGAGAGAGGGAGATCAATACCTTACAGCTCATAATAGCTAGTGACGCGAATAGCCTGATAGCGTAACCCTCACGTTAACAGCACGTAAGGGAAGTTAAACAGCTAGTCAAACAAGTCGGGAAGCAACCCCGTGAGGCGTGACACTTTGGAGCCAACCTCCATCGTTTAACAAATAATACATTCACACAAATATAAAGATGATACTGAAACAAGCAATGCACACCGACCTGGATAACACCTCTAGATCATCTAAAGTGGATAAAAGACGCTCCTTTGTGGACTTCTCTGACGCCGCCATGTTTGCATCTGACCTCGCACTGCGCATGACAGAAAGCAGTGAAGATGGCTTCTTCGTTATAGAATGTGCACGTAAGCGAACTCTTTACCACCCCCTACGGGTTGGATCAGGAGGGAGGTTGCCCTGACCAAGTGAATGTCCTATGTGTGTTAGAGTAACTAAATAAATCATATCATTTAGTTATCATTCATAATTAGCATTATAAATCACGCCTGACTGATGCACTTGGCTATCTGCTTGCCCTTTGTAACGTTGGTGTTGTTGTGATGCCACATTCGACTCCTA
>NC_045153.1:312583-315083 GCF_900700415.2 Clupea harengus | reverse complement strand
TTGAAAAAATTGTTCTTCAGGCAAATAGAACTTTCAAGTTTCAGGTGTTGCGTAGCAACCCATTACTTGCTGAATTCAAGTTACGTTAAATGACCGGACTACTTGCAGAATGATATGATGAAGCACAAAACCCGTTGCCAATGACAGCGGTCATTACTTTTTCGCAGCAGTGAAAATAAAGAAATTACAGACTTGCGAACGTCGGGGTCGCCCATTCGAATCAATGGAACTTTTGTGAACATTCTGAAGAGCCGTATAATACGATGCCCGGTACAATTTGTAAGCACATAACCTGCAAGAGCTTTCATGCCTACTTGTTGAGTAATCCTCGACTGTTGGGAAAGGTTCAATATACTGAAATATATGGACTGAAAAGTGTCTAGTGTAGCCATTTCCTCACGCTGTAGATTAGGCTAATTCATTGAAAATTGTAGACAGATTCTTTGCAAGCCAGTTGGACATAGCTAGGATAAGTGAATTGCTAAGTGAAATGTTTTAGCTTAGATATAGAATCTTCCATTTTTGCGGGAAAGAAGAGCAACAGCAGAACAAGCATAAACCCGACCGGTGAGGCAGAGGTACTGTTTGCCTCCGTGTTTTTTCACTGCGGTTTTATGTCAGATCAGCAAGACTAAGTAGGTTCTACGCATGCGCTCAACCCAGTTTGTGAGGGATTGCGCAATCGCTGCCTCACCGTCTCCTGTCAGTTTGAACAGGACATGCGCAAATTCAGCGATTTTGATTATAAAAATGCTTGCAATGATTGGAATCATGCAGAAAATATATTTATAGCACAGGTCACGTCCTATAGAGGTCCTTTCTTTTGTCTCCCCCTCATACTTTTCTTTACTGTTTTCTTGAAATGTAATAAACTACAAACACATCTATCATTGATTAAATATGACTTTAACTGATAACATAATGGAATATAGCCAGGACAGCCTTACAGAGTCGCGACACTTTGTGTTGCGTTGCTTCGCGTCGAGGTCTGTCATATCACAAAATTCATAGTTTACCCACCTCTAATTTTACCACTACAGCCCTGTATGTCGCCATATAAAGAAAATGTTTTTCTCATCATTATTGCGTTAACATATGGACACACATTGAAAAGAAAGTTTTAACACTTGAGTTATCTTCTGAAAGTACATTAAAGAACCACTGAAAGCCATATAAACACTGGACTAAATGCCACAGAAAGATTTTTTCTTTTTTTTTTTTACATGCACTTTGCTTTAATTTTACTATTTAAAGATTCAATGGAAAAGTTCAGTACAAAGTAGGCCTATACTGGCCACTATTGCTTAGGCCAATAGCCTATTGAGGCAGTATTGTTTCTGCACCTTAGTGTTCTTAAGGGTCAATAAATAAATGTCTGTGGATACATTTCGCCACCGCTGAAGTGTCCTTATTTAAAAAAAAACCTCAAATCTGGTCCCTACGTATAATAAACCGTGATATATACCGTAACCGTGATATAAAATTACATATACCGTGATAGAAGATTTTGGCCATATCGCCCACCCCTAACACACACACACACACACACATAAAGAGACACTCTGACACACACACACACACACACACACACACACACACACACACACCCTGGCACACACACACATACATAAAGAGACACCCTGACACATAAACACATACACACACATTAAGAGACACCCTGACACATACACACTCACACACACACACACACTCACTCACACTCACACACTCACACACACCCTGACACATACACACACACATTAAGAGACACCCTGACACACATACACACACACACATTAAGAGACACCCTGACACACACACACACATAAAGAGACACTCTGACACACACACACACACACACACACACACACACACACACACACACAAAGAGACACTCTGACACACACTCTGACACACACACACACACACACACACACACACACACACAGACACCCTGACACATACACACACATACAAAGAAATGGCCTTAAGCGCTGAATGAGCCACGCCCACGTCCCTAACCCCACCCGCTCCCCTAACTCCACCCCTTCTTACCAACAGAGCCACGCCCATTCCCATAACCCCACCCCTTCTTACCAACAGAGCCGGTGCCGTCTATGATGGCGGTGACGGTGGATAAGGCACGAGCGTTCCCCTTCAGAGACTTATGGGTGCCCTGGAGGAACACACACACACACATTATAAACACACACACACACACACACGCACACACACACACACACACACACACACATTATAAACACACACACACACACACACACATACACACATTATAAACACACACACACACACACACACACACACACACATACACACACATTATAAACACCACACACACACACACACACACACACACACACACATTATAAACACACACACACACACACACACACACACACACATTATAAACACACACACACACACCCACAGGGCTCGAAATTAACTCTTTGGTTTACCAGCCAAAATGGCTGGTAGATGA
>NC_045153.1:302583-305083 GCF_900700415.2 Clupea harengus | reverse complement strand
CTAAAGCCTTGCATATTTCTCTCTCTGAGTGTGAAAGCAACCGGTGATGGCCCTCCCATTAGCAAATTAGGGCTATTCATATGATAAGATCATGGTAAATCGCCGATCGCTATAGGGTAATGACGAAGCAGGAAAACGTGAGAAAACGCCCCGTTTTTCCGTATAAACAAGGCAGCATGTAAGATTGTTTACATACGGACTGAGGAGATACACCATGGCGAAACGGATCTCTGCTGCCGAAGCTCTGCGCCAAATCCAGGAGGACCTGGTCAGTGAGGAGGAAACCACGTCCTCGGATGAAAGTGGTGACGATATGGAAGATGAACACATGCACTTTGAGCTTCGTCTTGACCCCGCTGAGGATATTCGTGTTGAGTAAGTTGTATTCGTTTGACTAGCTCTTGTAAAGAATGCTGTGATTAACTTATAGGAGTAAAACGCATGTCATTATGCTCTGAGTTGAATGGAATATTTTAGTGTGCTACTGTTTGCATAGCGATTCAATAACTTTATGCCGCTAAAACTATTGTATAGTAGAATACATATTTAATTCTCAGAGTTGCGTTACTGATATTAGGCTACACATATCAACGATTGTTGTCGTTAGTCGTTAGTGTTATTATGTGTTATTAGTGCTATACTGTTTGCATAGCGATTCAATAACTTTATGCCGCTAAAACTATTGTGTAGTAGAATACATATTTAATTCTCAGAGTTGCGTTAATGATATTAGGCTACACATATCAACGATTGTTGTCGTTAGTCGTTAGTGTTATTATGTGTTATTAGTGCTATACTGTTTGCATAGCGATTCAATAACTTTATGCCGCTAAAACTATTGTATAGTAGAATACATATTTAATTCTCAGAGTTGCGTTAATGATATTAGGCTACACATATCAACGATTGTTGTCGTTAGTCGTTAGTGTTATTATGACGCTTATGGTAGGTGTGAATCGAAACTAGGCAGGTGTTAGTGATCGAAACTGGTGTAATTACAGAGCTAAAATCATATGTGTTACAATGCCTGAACATAAAATGAAAGAGCAACTGTTAATTTTAATTTACTCTATTACAGAAACTTGGAGAACATTGCACCTACACCGCCAAGGAAAAGAGCACGGTGTCAGCCTAAACCAGATCTGTTGTCATGGAAGTCAGAGGGTGACAATGATGCCACGCCGTCAACACTGAGGTTTTTCCTGCAAGGGAGCCTGGTGTGCAGGCTGAATGCAGCAGACAACCACACTCCTCTGGACCTCTTCAAACTCTTCTTTTCAGAGGATGCTGTGAAAACCCTCTGCCAGAACACTAACAAGCAAGCTGCTAGGAACATAGCCAGAGGTGCAAAGTACAGATGGGTGGATGTTGGAGTGGATGAATTCTACCGATACATTGGACTGGTATTCTACATGTGATGATCAAGCTGGATCATATATCTGACTACTGGAGGAGAAACACCATCTTCTCCATCCCTTTCGTGGGCAGAGGTGATGGCAAGAAAAACAGATACCAAACAATATCATGGAATGTGCACATTGAGTGACCCAAGCGAGGACAGGGTGAATGATGCCAAGAGGGGAACCTCAGCACATGACAAACTGTTCAGACTCAAACCCCTCATGTACACCATACAGAATGCCTGCAAGGCATTCTATCATCCCCGCAGGGCCATTGCGGTGGATGAGCGTATGGTGGCTTCTAAAGGACATACTATGAGGCAGTACATGAAGGACAAACCAACCAAGTGGGGGTTCAAGTTGTTTGTGCTTGCAGACTCCAGCAATGGGTACACTTTGGGCTTTCTATATACACTGGAAGAACCACTTCTCCACAGGGACAAGGCCTCTCTTATAACTCTGTCATGTCACTGATTGACAGAGCTTATTTGGGGTCTGGATACCACGTGTACATGGACAATTTTTACACAAGCCCAAAGCTTTTCAATGACTTGTATGCTGATAAGTTTGGTGCTTGTGGGACATACAGAGACTTCCGAAAGGAGTGCCCACGCACCGCAGTCAATGCACTGAGCAAGAAGTCCCTAGGGGAACGTTCCGCTGGATCAGGGATGGCTATCTTGTGTTTGTGAAATGGATGGATTCACGAGAGGTGTCTGTCTGTTCCACCATCCATCCAGCCCACACTGGGGATACAGCCAAGAGAAGGGTGAAATCCAAACAGGGTGTTCTGGTCCTCACAATCCTTTCCATGCCCCACACCTGTTGTAGAGTACAACAAGTTCATGGGAGGTGTGGATTTATCAGACCAGTTAATCCAGTACTACACCACACAGCACAGAACTGTGAAGTGGTACAGGAAACTCTTTCTTCACTTCCTGGACATTGCTGCCACAAATGCCTACCTTCTGCACAGAGAACTCATGCAGAACATGCAGAAGGACAGCATGACCCACAAGACTTTCCTTGAGGAGCTCACTGCTCAGCTGTGTTCTGTGACAGTGAAAACAGAAAAGACTCCTGTAAAAAATGTTAGCAAT
>NC_045153.1:277583-290083 GCF_900700415.2 Clupea harengus | reverse complement strand
ACTAACACCATCACACACACACACACGCACACACACACTAACACTCTCACACACACACATACACACCACACACCACACACCCCATCACACACAGACATACTAACACTCTCACACACACTAACTAACACTCTCACACACACACATACATATACACTAACACTCTCACACACACACTAACACTATCACACACACACACACACACACACTAACACTATCACACACACACACACACACACACACACACACACTCCCTCCCTCACACCCTCACACCCCCTCACACTCCTCACACCTTAACACACTCCTCACACCCCAACACACATCTAAACACACCTGAAGACTCTCTCCCTCTCCAATCCCACCCAAACACCTCATCTAAACTGTCACCGGTACTTCGCAGCTGGGCATGACCATGTCCACGAACCCTCAACCCTAAACTGATCACGTCCCCAAAGAACTCAAGGCTTCCCAACCCTCAAATCTCAGCACAGCCATCTCAGTGCCATGTATCCGTAAAGTCTCCCACCCAGTACCGGATATCAGACCATATCATACCAAACTAACCATCAAAGTTATCAATCTTTCCTTGGGTAGCTAACCGTCCAGTGTCCTCCTCGCGAGGGCTAGATCCCTCACCAAACACACTGAACACAGCCTGAAGTCTGCGCGCGTCCTCCTACCGGCTTGATCTCTGACAGACGATAAAACCTAGATCCGGTGACTCGGATCGTTTTTCAATCCAAATACAAAACTAATTAGCCTCTCGTGATCATTTCCAAGCAGCGCAGGCAGACACATCAGCGCAGAAGAGCCTTCAGCGTCATCACTCAAAAGCCACGGTCTTGTTCAACTGTCTTATGTCTCCAGCTCTTTAATATGATTATTTTGTCTTACCGGATTCAAGAAGTGCTACGGAACCACAGCTGAGTCGTTTTCATACGTTGCGTGTGTGGCAGCTTGCCTCGTAAGAGACTTCCTCATTCGGACAAGTCTATCAGATTGGACACACTGCTCGCGCTGCTTACCAAACTGACGTCACGACACGGAACTAGTGGCCCGCCTCCGGCTCCGTGTCATTTTATGTTGTTGCAGTTCACGGAGACACCAGTTGGTATCTTCTAGCAGGAAAACGAAATTAATATATCTGTGTTATCCATTTGGCGTTGAACATAAACGTACCCTACTACACATATACACGGACTCAGAGTCGCTCACGGAAGCACACTGTGGAATGTCAGGCTGTCCATGGGAAATTATATGTTAGTTAAACTTTATCTAGTGCCTATCTGGTCAATTAAAAGTTAGTTTATGATCTGGTGCGTGACTTCGCATGCAATCTACTGACAGATAACTGCTCAGTGCTCAGAGCTGGAGGGTTCACTTCCTGCGCCACATCTGGGCCAGGTCCGCGGTGGGCTAAAAAATCTGAGCACTTATTGTTCAGGCATACTGATTACCGGAGTTTGTCGCCTGTTGGGGAGCCTGATTCACTGTGCTTTTTATTTTTTTGGCGGCTGATCTGAATATATAAAAATATGATGGCGTCCTTGTGTGTTTATTTTTTTACGTCTGTGGTTAAAATTGCCTAAACATATTATTTCAGAGGATTGTACTCTATGTTCAATAGTTATTCAATCATATTCAATTTACTTTGGAATATGTTTACAATTGTTGAATTTCTGTTTTTGTTGTCATTGACTTCCCAAAACGAACAGCTTCCCTTGAACGCAAGCGCGTGGTTGTCATGGCAACAGTAAACTCAGGTCCCAGTTGTGTTTTGGTTCTTTAGATAGCTTAGCACAAGAGAGGTAGATAGTTCTTTATTAACCTACTTAGAAAATGTCAGACGCCGGATCCGTGGATTTTGACGACGAACAAGGGTACCTCGGGGTGAGATTAAATATGATGATGACCTTGTTTACAACGACGGCCCGCTGGCTAACGTTTACATTAACTCGCCAACAACTGTAGACGTTAGATACGCTATCATAGCCATGTTGTTTGAATGCTGCAGGAGTACGAGGGGGAGCGGAATGAAGCCGGAGAAAGACACGGTGCTGGCAGAGCCGTACTACCGAACGGAGACACCTACCAGGGCATGTACGAAAACGGCAAAAGATGTGGTCAGGTAAATCTCTCTGCCCTTAACATTTTAAAATGGTTGGCATTGTGTCCCTCAACGTCTGATATTACCACGCGTCTTAAGAACAGTTTTTTTCCCCGACGGCCATCAGAACTCTAAATACCGACATGCACTAAACACTAAGCACTTTATTGACTACAAGTCGCATACCATCTCAGTCACCTTACACATGTGCATTAACAAAGCTGTATTAATTGATGTATTTATTGAAGTACTTTAGTCTATGCCACCGCACTTTGTTCTACTCTTAATGTATATGTATATATATATATTTTTTTTTTTGGGCTGTTCCTACTGTTTTTGGATAGTTGTAGTATTGTTATGTTATATGTTGTTGTTGTGTTATATGTTGTCCCTCGTCACACCAACAGGAGAAGCACTCAAAATTTCGTTGTATAAATACAATGACAATAAAGGCTTTTCTATCTTTCTATCTATCTATTTATTAAAGGGAACTTACCGGTTCAAGAACGGTGCCCGATACATCGGAGACTACTACCAAAATTTGAAGCATGGTCATGGGGTCTTTTATTATCCGGACGGTTCCAAATATGAGGGTACGAGAAAAGAGGTCAGGCATTCAATCAGTTAGCACTTTTCAGGAGACTGAAATAAAGGAATAAGTCTGTCTCTTTCTCTCTCTCTCTCTCTCTCTCTCTCTCTCTCTCAGGGAGCTGGGTTGATGACCTACGACAAGGTCACGGGGTTCACACTTATCCTAACGGAGACACCTATGAAGGGGAGTGGCTCCGTCATCAGAGGTGTGGCCTAACTACTCCCAAACTCCCTCTCTCTCTCTCTCTCCCAAGCACACTTCACACTGAGTTTTACACATACGTGAACGCAAACACACACACACACACACCCCTCTTGCACACACTTCTCTGTGGAATGAGAAAATTCAACATTGACTTTCTCTGACGTAGCCTCTTCTCTCTCTCTCCCCCTCCCTCCCTCCCCTCGCTCCGGGACCAGGCAGGGGCAGGGTGTGTACGTGTACAAGGCCACAGGGTCCCAGTACTGCGGCTCGTGGGTGGGGGGCAAGATGGAGGGGGCAGGAGAGCTGATCCATCTCAACCACAGGTTCCAGGGAAACTTCCATAACAACAACGTGAGTCCAACATGTGTGCGTGCAGTGCCACCTCCTTATTGACTGAGTGTGTGTGTGTGTGTGTGTGCAGTGCAACCTCCCAACCAGCAACAGTGAGAGGAAATATGACACCATCTTATTACATTTACATTTAGTCATTTAGCAGACGCTTTTATCCAAAGCGACGTACAAGGGAGAGAACAGTCAAGCTAGGAGCAATAAAAAGCATGGTGTAACAATAAATACTACTTTACATAAGAAATATAACAAAATGAAATAAAAAAGAAAAAGAAGTGCAGAAATGTAACTGCTGTAATTGCAAGTTACGCACTAGTCGAAGTGCCAGTTATTTATTGACTGAGTGTGTGTGTGTGTGTGTGTGTGTGTGTGTGTGTGTGTGTGTGTGTGTGTGTGTGTGTGTGGGTTCTCACCTCCTCAACTCCCTCTCTGTGTGTGCAGCCGTCAGGTCTTGGGAAGTATGTCTTTGACATTGGCTGTGAACAGCACGGAGAGTACGTGCAGGTGGATCAGGTACTCTTCACTGTGTTTTAGTGTGTAATACTTTCACTGTGTCTTATAGTGTTTTATACTTTAACTGTGTTTAAGTGTTTAATACTTTAACTGTTTTAGTGTTTAATACTTTCACTGTGTCTTATAGTGTTTAATACTTTAACTGTTTTAGTGTTTAATACTTTAACTGTTTTAGTGTTTAATACTTTCACTGTTTTAGTGTTTAATACTTTCACTGTTTAAGTGTTTAATACTTTAACTGTTTTAGTGTTTAATACTTTAACTGTGTTTTAGTGTTTAATACTTTAACTGTTTTAGTGTTTAATACTTTCACTGTTTTTTAGTGTTTAATACTTTCACTGTGTTTTAGTGTTTAATACTTTCACTGTGTTTTAGTGTTTAATACTTTAACTGTTTTAGTGTTTAATACTTTCACTGTGTTTTAGTGTTTAATACTTTCACTGTGTTTTAGTGTTTAATACTTTAACTGTGTTTTAGTTCTTGATACTTTAACTGTGTTTTAGTTCTTGATACTTTGCAGGTATTGCGTTGTGTGTTTTTGCAGAGAAGAAGTTTCTGCTTTGTCCAATAAGATGTTAATATAATTGCTTACTATATTTGGAATACCTAAAGTTTGTTATGCTGATCCTGATTGTGATTACGTGCGTGCGTGCGTGCGTGCATGCGTGTGTGTGTGTTTTAAGGATCGAGCGGATGGGGATGAGGAGGAGGCTGTTTCTATGCAGTTGAAATGGAAACCAAAATCGGTCTCTGGACTGACACTGTGGAGCCCAGTCAAAGAGAGCACAGGTGTGTGTATGTGTGTGTGTGTGTGCACGTGTGTGTGCGCACGTGTGTGTGTGTGCATGTGTGTGTGTGCACGTGTGTGTGTGTGCATGTGTGTGTGTGCACGTGTGTGTGTGTGTGTGTGTGTGTGTGTGCGCAGATGTGTGTGTGTGCACGTGTGTGTGTGCACGTGTGTGTGTGTGCACGTGTGTGTGTGTGTGCACGTGTGTGTGTGTGTGTGTGTGTGTGAGGTTCACTACTCATCTTTTTTCTCTTTTCAGAAGGGCAAATTGAAGGGCTGAAAGAACTGAAGACACAAGAGGCCAACTGACCTTCCAAACACACACACACACACCCATACACACACACACACACACACACAGATGTCTTTTTCACACTGGAATGTAAATTAAAGGCTGCAGTCTACTCAGTTTCCTAATATATGCTTGTTGTGTTTCTCAGAGAAAGACATGATGGAGTGTGTGTGTGTGTGTGTGTGTCTCAGAGAAAAAGAGGATGGAGTGTGTGTGTGTGTTAGAGAAAAAGATGATGTAGTGTGTGTGTGTCAGAGAAAATGATGATGGAGTGTGTGTGTGTGTTAGAGAAAAAGATGATGTAGTGTGTGTGTGTGTGTGTGTCAGAGAAAATGATGATGGAGTGTGTGTGTGTGTGTGTCTCAGAGAAAAGGATGATGGAGTGTGTGTGTGTGTGTGTGTGTGTTAGAGAAAAGGATGATGGAGTGTGTGTGTGTGTGTTAGAGAAAAGGATGATGGAGTGTGTGTGTGTGTGTTAGAGAAAAAGATGATGTAGTGTCTGTGTGTGTGTCTCAGAGAAAGAGGATGGAGTGTGTGTGTGTGTGTTAGAGAAAAAGATGATGTAGTGTGTGTGTGTGTGTCTCAGAGAAAGACGATGGAGTGTGTGTGTGTGTGTCAGAGAAAAAGATGATGTAGTGTCTGTGTGTGTGTCTCAGAGAAAGAGGATGGAGTGTGTGTGTGTGTGTTAGAGAAAAAGATGATGTAGTGTGTGTGTGTGTGTGAAACGATGGGCAGCCATTGGGCTTGCATGTGTTCTGTTTCATTTGAGTGTTGTCTTGGTGACATTTAAGATGACAGAACTTTGAATTTCGTCCTTGCATCTCTGTGTGTGTGTGTGTGAGAGATGTTGGCCAGGTGCATCTGTGTGTGTGTGAGTGTGTGTGAGAGAGATGTTGGCCAGGTGCATCTCTGTGTGTGTGTGTGTGTGTGTGAGAGATGTTGGCCAGGTGCATCTCTGTGTGTGTGTGTGTGTGTGTGTGTCTGTGTGTGTGTGTGAGAGAGATGTTGGCATCTCTGTGTGTGTGTGTGAGAGATGTTGGCCAGGTGCATCTCTCTGTGTGTGTGTGTGTGTGTGAGAGAGAGATGTTGGCCAGGTGCATCTCTGTGTGTGAGAGAGATGTTGGCCAGGTGCATCTGTGCGTGTGTGTGTGTGTGTGAGTGTGTGTGTGTGAGAGAGATGTTGGCCAGGTGCATCTGTGCGTGTGTGTGTGTGTGTGAGTGTGTGTGTGTGAGAGAGAGATGTTGGCCAGGTGCATCTCTGTGTGTGAGAGAGATGTTGGCCAGGTGCATCTGTGCGTGTGTGTGTGTGTGTGAGTGTGTGTGTGTGAGAGAGATGTTGGCCAGGTGCATCTCTGTGTGTGTGTGTGTGTGTGTGTGTGTGTGTGTGTGTGTGTGTGAGATATGTTGGCCAGGTGCATCTCTGTGTGTGTGTGTGTGTGTGTGTGTGTGTGTGTGTATGTTGGCCAGGTGCATCTCTCTGTGTGTGTGTGTGTGTGTGTGTGTGTGTGAGAGAGATGTTGGCCAGGTGCATCTCTGTGTGTGTGTCTGTGTGTGTGTGTGAGAGTGAGAGAGATGTTGGCCAGGTGCATCTCTGTGTGTGTGTGTGTGAGAGATGTTGGCCAGGTGCATCTCTGTGTGTGTGTGTGTGTGTGTGTGAGAGAGCTGTTGGCCAGGTGCATCTCTGAGTGTGTGTGTGTGGGGGTGTGTGTGTGTGTGTGTGTGAGAGAGCTGTTGGCCAGGTGCATCTCTCTGTGTGTGGGTGTGTGTGTGTGTGTGTGTGTGTGTGTGTGTGTGTGTGTGTGAGAGATGTCTGGGTGAACTGCTAGTACCATTCCCCAGGTCAGGGCAGCATCTTGAAGGAAGAAAATCCATCCATCAGCTGTGATGTTTTTATTTAAAAACATGTAAATACCTCCTGTATGCACAAAATGGTAAGACTGAAACACACAAACATCCAGAATACAAAGATACAAAAATGAACAGTTAGTAAATCTTGATTACACAGCCTGTAACCGGCAAAGTGTACACATGTGGCTAAAATGTAGATTGTGTGTGTGTGTGCATATGTGCACTGTGAGTAATGAGCGCGCGTGTGTGTGCCTGTGTGTTATATTTGATTTTCACACAGCAGGCTACTCAGATGTGTTGGCCAACTCTCCCCCACTAACTGGGACCAGTGAAAGAGCATCACCCACCTGTGTATGTGTGTATGTGTGTGTGTGTGCCACACTAAACTGGGACCAGTGAAAAAGAGCATCACCCACAGGCACACACACAGAGATGCACCTGGCTAACATCTCTCACACACACACACACACACACACCCACAGGCACTAGGATCTCATTCATGTAGAAACACTTTAATAGGAGGGGCTGCCAAGGAGTCACAGTAATGTTCATAACCCAGGAGTCTTAATCCCAGTCATAAAATTAGTCTTAATCCCAGTCATAAGGTCCTTAATCCCAGTCATAAAGTTAGTCTTAATCCCAGTCATAGGATTAGTCTTAGTCATTGGTCATAACCCAGTCATAAAGTTAGTCTTAATCCTAGTCATAAGGTCCTTAATCCCAGTCATAGGGCCAGTAATGTTCATAACCCAGGAGTCTTAGTCCCAGTCATAAAGTCCTTAATCCCAGTCATAAAGTCCTTAATCCCAGTCATAAGGTCCTTAATCCCAGTCATAAAGTCATAAATGTTCATAACCCAGGAGCCTTAGTCTCAGTAATGTTTATAACCCAGGAGTCTTAGTCTCAGTCATAGGATTAGTCTTAATCCCAGTCATAAAGTTAGTCTTAATCCCAGTCATAGTCTTAATCCCAGTCATAAGGTCCTTAATCCCAGGAGTCTCAGTCCCAGTCATAGGATTAGTCTTAATCCCAGTCATAAAGTTAGTCTTAATCCCAGTCATAAGGTTAGTCTTAGTCCCAGTCTTAGTCTTAGTCTCAGTCATAGGGTTAGTCTTAGTCCCAGTCATAAGGTCCTTAGTCCCAGTCTTAATCCCAGTCATAGTTCATAACCCCGGAGTCTTAATCCCAGTCATAAGGTTAGTCTTAGTCCCAGTCATAGTCTTAGTCTCAGTCATAGGATTAGTCTTAATTCCAGTCATAAGGTCCTTAGTCCCAGTCATAAAGTCCTTAGTCCCAGTCTTAATCCCAGTCATAGTTCATAACCCAGGAGTCTTAATCCCAGTCATAAGGTTAGTCTTAATCCCAGCTGTATTGAGTCCTGTGGTGGGGTCAGCTGGGGTGAGGTTAGGTCCATGTATGTGTGGGCGGGGGGGGGGGGGGGGGGGGGGGGGTCTGGTGAGGTCACACCAGGCGGCGGACTTCCAAGCAGGACACTAAATCTCCACGTCGCTCTCCTTGTCATTGTCATGGTCGCCGTCGTAGAACTCGCTGCTGGCCTCCGGCCGCGAGTAGTTCTCCTCGGACGCGCGCTCGTCCTGGTCCGCCTCGTCCGTGCGCTCGTAGCTCAGCAGGTCGGCCGGCACGTCGTGGATCTGCACGCTCGGCGCGTGGTTGAGCATCTTGAGGTTCTCGAACACCGTCTGCCGGATCTGCTCCAGGTACTGCCGCGAGTTCTGGTTCTCGATCCGGGTGCTCACGTCCGGGTGCAGGGTGAAGTCCGGCGCGAAGTACTCGAAGTACTCGCTGTAGGGCAGCTCGTCGCTGATGGGCTCGTCCACCAGCAGCGACGTCTCGTAGGTCCAGCAGCGTGCCACGTTGCGCACCGTGTAGCCGCCGCCGCCCAGCACCAGCAGGGGGATCTTGAAGCTCTTCACGAACTCCACGCACTCGCCGTGGCCCCGGATGCTCAGGTTGAAACAGCCGAGCCGGTCGCAGCCGAGAGAGTCGGCCCCGCACTGCAGCACGATGCAGGTGGGCTGATAGAAGTCCACCACCTGAAGAATGAGTATAATGTGTGTGTGTGTGTGTGTGAGAGAGTTGAAGGTCAGAGAAGGTGGAATGGTAAGAATGAGTATAAGCATATTTTTTCTACAATATTATCTGCCACTGCAAGAGTTTAACAGCCAGTTATTGTTGGTGTTGTGTTTTTTGTTTGCTTTTATAATTTTCTTTTTCTGTCTGTGTCTCAAATTGCTTTAGTTGTATATTTGTTTTGGGAAGGGGGGGAGAGGGGTTGTAATGTGTATCCTCGCCATTTGGCTGTCTGATGTGTTATCCTCTCACTTGTCTGTGAGGACTATTGTACATTTAAGTCTTGTTTTGAAATGTCTACAAATAAATCAAATATATATTAAAAAAAAACACCACCTGCTTGATGACGGGCTGGAACAGCTGCCGGTAGCTCTGGTCGTCGATGCCGTCGCGGAGCGGCACGTTGAGGCAGTAGTAGCGCCCGCTCTCCGCCCCCACCTCGTACATGTCCCCCGTCCCGGGGAAGAAGTAGTTCCCGTATTTGTGGAAGGACACCGTCATGACTCGGTCCGTGAGGTAGAAGGCCTCCTGAACCCCGTCGCCGTGGTGAATGTCAATATCAATGTACAGGACTCGTGGGTGATACTTCAGAAGCTCGAGGATGCTGATCACTATGTCGTTCACGTAACAGAAACCCGAAGCCTCGAACTTCTTGGCGTGGTGGAGCCCGCCAGCCCAGTTTATGGCGATGTCACAGATCTTATGGTTGAGCTGGGTGGCCCCCTGGAGGGAGGCGCCCGTGTATCGCGAGCAGAACTCAAATAGGCCCGGGAAAACGGGGCAGTCGTCTCCCACATTGAACGTGTTAAGACTCTTTGTGAAGCCCTGCATGTTATTCGGACTAACCTTCTGAAGGAAGTCGATGTAGTCCTCCGAGTGGAATCGACACATGTCATGTTGCGAGGCTTTATAGGGCTTGAAAACCATCATCTTCTTGTACAATCCATAATGCAAAACGAGACTGTGGGTCAGGGAGAGGCGATGAGGTTTCATGGGATGTCCCGCGCCATAATGGAAATTCCCGACGTCGGGGTCGTAAAAGTAGGCCGTTCTGTTCGACATTGTACGATATAATTATCAAGGACTTAAAAAAAATACAATTCGACTTGCTTTCTCAGCTTTGAAGTGACGAGTGGCGCCTTTCCTTCTTTCACCGAGCTGTCGCCATTATTATTCTCTTCCTCAACTACAACGATGTGAAATCGGTGATATCAACAACTCACTAATATGGCCGCCAAAGAATGTCGTCAAAATAAAAGACCTCTCTTCTTCTCTGAATCGTGGTTAAAGGAAAAGGAGGCTGATAAAAGCACTGTTCTATGGGGATAGTTAACAGATCTTTAGAGAGTATGTTTTATTGCTCGCCTTTTATTTAAGATAATATAGATAATAAGATAATGACACAGACACACACACACACTTGGCATTTCTCGGTGTACTTGACGCAACCTAACTTATTTTGATATTTGCACTGCTTCGGTTCCGCCCTCTAAACTGCTTATTGCCATGAATTTCACATCGCTTCTTCTTTTGCTTACCGTGTCTACGGTTCCAGAGCGTGTCTCTCACCCTACCGCCGATCGCTATTTCTTCTTCTGTGATATTCAATAATGGCTGTGATGACCAATACAATTATATATATCGCCATCGTCTGGATCAGACGTATATCAGCGCATAGACATATATACGGTATATATGTCTCTGTATCTGCGTGTATCAGCCCCGCATCTTCAATAATTTAGATGTATCGACTTATTGGCCTTTTTTTTTTTATGTCAGAAATCCCTTGACAGGTCTACTTTTCCTACACCTTTCTTTGCGTCCCAGTGTGTTTTGTATGTTCCAGCGACTTACAGTAGTGTACTCCAGTGGCACGCGTATGTCATTATCAAATATGTAGCTATATGTACACTTTTATACAAAGATGACTATCAGCGCCCTGGTGAATTATAAGATTGTAAAAGAAGAATATTTTCCTTTGTCAGTAAAAGGAAATTCTCTGCTGCCCCCCCCAGAATTGACGCTGTGACGCCATCAAGTTGCGTCGCTGAAAGAAGTGACGTATAGCAAACGCGCCACTGCTGTTCACTCTCCACGTGAAGATCCAACATGGCGCAGGAGCAGGAGCCTGAAGTGCTTCTGGCGCAAAGATTAGCGGCAAACGAGAGGACTGTGCGGACCAAAGCCTTTAAAAAGCTGCGGAGATACGTGAGGTCGCGCTCACAAATACCCGGAGGTACGAAAAACATAATTCTCCAACTTCTGTCTTAATCCAAATGTGTCGCCTGAGGCTCTGACGCCGCTCTTAAGAAGCCATGCTGTCCGTGTGGACGTGCGTGTGGTTCTCTGGGTGGTTGTATTGTGTGTTGTGTGTGTTTGATTGTGTGGATTGTGTGTTTGAATGTGTGTTATGTGTGTTATGTGTGTGTGTGTTTGGATGTGTCCTTCTCGGTGTGCACTTTCATTACCTATGATGGGGTGGAGATGACGGCGTAAATTAAATGAACCAATTGGTTGACGAACGTAATGGAGAAGAAGACTGACTAACTGATTTAGCTATGCCTGTTACTCGCTCAATCTTGTGTTTGTTACTCGCTCAATCTTGTATTTCCGGGCTTCTGATTGTGTGTGTGCCCGTGACATTAGGGGGCTTCACTGAAGACGAGTTGCCTCTAACCCTTCTGATTGTGTGTGTGTGTGTGTGTGTGTGTGTGTGTGTTCGTTCGTGACATTAGGGGGCTTCACTGAAGACGAGTTGCCTCTAACCCTTCTGGCTTCTGATTGTGTGTGTGTCCGTGACAATAGGTGGCTTCACTGAGGACGAGTTGCCTCTAACCCTTCTGTGTGTGTGTGTGTGTGTGACATTAGGGGGCTTCACTGAAGACGAGTTGCCTCTAACCCTTCTGTGTGTGTGTGTGTGTGTGACATTAGGTGGCTTCACTGAAGACGAGTTGCTGAAGATCTGGAAAGGACTCTTCTACTGTCTGTGGATGCAAGACAAAGCGGTGCTGCAGGTGAGTGTTGGGACAGAGGCTGTGTGTGTGTTTGTGTGTGTGTGTGTTTGTGTATGTGTGTGTGTGTGCCGTGCGCGCCTGTATGACAGTAAAGGGCTGAGCATAATGCGTTAACACGACATCGACTGGTTGGGCTGTTGTGCATGTGTGACTTGTTTCTTATGCGCATGGAATGTGTGTGTGTGTGTGGCTGGGGGGGGGGGTGTTATTGTAAGTGTGTGATTTGCTTATTGTATAATGACTGTCTTGTATGTGTGCTTAACAGGAAGAGTTATCAGAACAGATTTCTGGCCTGTTGCTTAGTTTCCAGAACACCGACACACGTAAGTATCATGCCACGCTTCCTACAGGCTAGTGTGTGTGTGTGTCACTGTGTGTGTGTGTCACTGTGTGTGTGTGTGTGTGTGTGTCACTGTGTGTGTGACTGTGTGTGTGTGTGTGTTGGGGTGAGATTTGGCTATACCGTTATAACCGCGGTATACTCTTATTTTGAAATCCAATCGATTTCTTTTTAGATAATGACCTCCGAACTATACATCATCCAGCTTATTATACGGTTACTCACAAAAACAATAGAAGACATTCCTCCAAAATACCAAAATATGTAAACGCTATAGTTCTTTTTATCCAGAAAAAACTGCTGCTCCATCATTTACTTGCGTCTGTTTACAAGGAGCCTCTATGTCTTTGTGTCTGTGTAAAGGCCA
>NC_045153.1:270083-272583 GCF_900700415.2 Clupea harengus | reverse complement strand
TCAGGCTAAATGCTAAATTAATTTGTTCTGACTAACTAATGTGTTGTGTTGTGTGTGTGTGTGTGTGATGGTGTTGTGTGTGTGTGTGTGTGTGTGTGTGTGTGTGTGTGTGTGTGTGTGTGTGTGTGTGTGATGGGGTTGTGTCCCAGTCGTGTGGTTCTGCAGGCCATCTGCACTAGCCTGTTTGGGCTGATCGTGGAACAGGCTCCCTTCGCCGTGGTCGACCTGCTCAAGGAGCTCAAGGCACAGGTGGAGGGGGAGGAGTCAGACTCTGGCCAGGCCTCTGAGGGGGAGGAGCCGGATGCCACGGAGGGGGAGGGCAGCAGCAGCAAAGTCAAACTTCTAAATGGCAAGAAGACCTCAGGTCAGGACCTCCGACACACACACACACACACACAGATATATACACACACACACACACACACACAGGTCAGGACCTCCGACACACACACACACACACACAAACAGGTCAGGACCTCCGACACACACCTACCCACAGATACACACACACACACACACACACACACACACACACACACAGATACACACACACACACACAGGTCAGGACCTCCGACACACACACACACACACACACACACACACACACACACACAGGTCATGACCTCCTACACACACACACAGGTCAGGACCTCCTACACACACACACACCTCCGACACACACACAGATACACAATAAATACGCCCACAATGGCTCCTAGCGTCCTAAGAGTGCATGTACCTGTACCTGTACCTGACTATAATCGTTTAAAACACGACTAATCTAATAATGTACCTGACTATAATCGTTTAAAACACGACTAATCTAATAATGTACTTGACTATAATCGTTTAAAACACGACTTTACTAATACCTGGATAGCAGCACAAGTGTGTGTATATGTAGTATGTATATTCAGTATCCGTACGTTAACGTTTCATTTAATGATCTACTTGTCGCTGTGCAATGATTTCTTTCCATGAACTGTGCTTGGCTAGCGTCACAAGGCCCTAAGGAACGACTGGCGTCACATGTAGTGTGTGGGCTATTGCCAGTGTTACATACAGTATTTATCCATTCATGTGTGTGTCCAGCTGTAGTGTATGATGGGGTGTGTGTGTGTGTGTGTTGGTAGTAGCATGCTAACATTAGTGTGTGTGTGTAGCATCATGCTAACATTAGTGTGTGTGTGTGTGTGTGTGTGTGTGTCCAGCTGTAGTGTATGATGGTGTGTGTGTGTGTGTAGCATCATGCTAACATTAGTGTGTGTGTGTCCAGCTGTAGTGTATGATGGGGTGTGTGTGTGTGTGTGTGTGTAGCATCATGCTAACATTAGTGTGTGTGTGTCCAGCTGTAGTGTATGATGGTGTGTGTGTGTGTAGCATCATGCTAACATTAGTGTGTGTGTGTGTGTGTGTGTGTGTGTGTAGCATCATGCTAACATTAGTGTGTGTGTGTCCAGCTGTAGTGTATGATGGTGTGTGTGTGTGTGTGTGTGTGTGTGTGTGTGTGTTGGTAGTAGCATCATGCTAACATTAGTGTGTGTGTGTGTTGGTAGCAGTAGCATGCTAACATTAGTGTGTGTGTGTGTGTGTGTGTGTGTCCAGCTGTAGTGTATGATGGTGTGTGTGTGTGTGTAGCATCATGCTAACATTAGTGTGTGGTGTGTGTGTAGCATCATGCTAACATTAGTGTGTGTGTGTCCAGCTGTAGTGTATGATGGGGTGTGTGTGTGTGTGTGTGTGTGTGTGTGTGTGTGTGTGTGTGTGTTGGTAGTAGCATCATGCTAACATTAGTGTGTGTGTGTGTGTGTGTGTAGCATCATGCTAACATTAGTGTGTGTGTGTGTGTGTGTGTGTGTGTAGCATCATGCTAACATTAGTGTGTGGTGTGTGTGTGTGTGTGTGTGTGTGTGTGTGTGTGTGTGTAGCATCATGCTAACATTAGTGTGTGGTGTGTGTTTTTAGGACTCAGCACCTCGGAGGAGGAGGGCTTCAGTGATGGTGATGTGCTGGATCTGGACGAGGACCTTGATCTTCCAGGAGAGGAAGACATTGGGCCTGTTCTGCAGGTGTGTGTGTGTGTGTGTGTGTGGGGCTGTGTGTGTGTGTGTGAGGGGCTGTGTCTGCGTGGGTGTGTCTGCGTGTGTGTGAGAGGGGCTGTGTGTGTGTGTGTGTGTGTGTGTGTGTGTGTGTGTGTGTGTGAGAGTGAGAGAGAGAGAGGGGCTGTGTGTGCGTGCACACGAGAGAAAGAGGCTGTGTGTGTGATTTGTTTTAGATTTAACCCCCTCCTCCTCCCTCCCCAGTTTGACTACGGTGCCGTCGCTGAGAAACTCTTTCAGCTGGCGAGCAGAACACAGACACCCAGTCACAACAGAGCCAAGCTGTACAAGCTAGTCAAGACGTGAGTGTACACACACACACACACACACACGCACACACACACACACACACACACCCAGCCACAACAGAGCCAAGCTGTACAAGCTAGTCAAGACGTGA
>NC_045153.1:262583-265083 GCF_900700415.2 Clupea harengus | reverse complement strand
AAGACTGTAGGGCGTCAGAAGGTAACACACACACACACACACACACACACACACACAGAAAGATGCATACAACACACACACACACACACACACACACACAGTCAGACTTTGTTAGTAAGATCTTGCTAGATGTTTTATTCTCAAGTGCTAAAGGTGTGTGTGTGTGTGTGTGTGTGTGTGTGTGTGTGTGTGTTAGAAGAAGCAGCTGAAAACGGCGGGGTCAGAGTTCATTTCGTTTCAGAGTTCATCTCCTCCCAAACCACTCTTCTGCAAAAAAAAGGTGTGTATGCAGTCACGCACACTCTCTCTCTCTCTATCCCTCTCTCTCCCTCTATCTCTCTCCCTCTCTCTCTCTCTCTCTCTCTCTCTCTCTCTCTCTCTCTCCCTCTCTCTCTCTTACATAGCATAAGGGGTGTCACCCATAGCCTCTCTCCCTCTCTCTATCCCTCTCTCTCTCTCTCCCTCTGTCTCTCTCTCTCCCTCTCTGTCACCCCATAGCCTCCCTCTCTCTATCCCTCCCTCTCTCTGTAGGCGGGAAACTCATAAAATTATACTTAATTCTGATTCTCAACTCCTACACACACACTCCTTCACACACACACACACTCCTTCACACACACACACTCCTTCACACACACACTCCAACTGTGTTCACGTGACTAATAGATTTCTGACCGTGTCCAACACTGTGTACAAATGCTTTATTAATTGCCTAATCTCTGTGTGTGTGTGTGTGTGTGTGTGTGTGTCTGTCTGTGGCTACATACTTGTATCTTGGCAGGGTGTTCAGGTTCCTCAGTCTAAGGCAAAGAAAGTCACGTTCGGACTCAAGAATAACAAGACTGCCGGTAAATGACCATATATATACACACACACACACACACACACACACACACACACACTCACACACACACGAGAGCCCTTGAAGTTTTTCCCTAAGGTTTATTGCCTCTACTAGTAAATACCCCCCCCCCCCCCCCCCCCCCCCCCCCCCATCTTACTCCTATTAGTAAATGCCCCCCACACTTAACAAACGTTGACACGTTTGCCATTCTCGTAAACACTATCAAACTTGTGTGTGTGTGTCTGTGTGTGTGTATGTATATGTGTCTGTGTGTGTGTATGTATATGTGTATGTGTGTGTGTGTGTGTGTGTGAGTAGAATTCAGAAAGTCAGACCGCAGCGCTCTTCTAAGTCCGGGGGGCGTGGCCCGCGTGCCCTTTGACCCTCAGCAGAAGCCTCACTGTAGCGCCCTGAAGTCCCCCGAGGCCACGCCCTCAAAGAAGGCCACGCCCTCAAAGAAGAGAGCAACCGCTGCAGACTTCTTCTGACGAGTCGAGGAATGGAGAACCGGTGGAGAACCCAGACCCAGACCCAGACCCAGACCCAGACCCAGACCCAGACCCAGACCCAGACCCAGACCCAGACCCAGACCCAGTTGGAGAGGATCAGAGCGGATCGGAGAAGAGAGAACATTGTTGTATTTTTTAACTGTTCATTTTTGAAAATCTATAAGTAAAAGTTGTAAGTGAAACTCAAAGTTTTTGTTGTGGTCATTAATGTGCGAGTGTGTATTGGACCTGTGTGTGTGTGTGTGTGTGTGTGTGTGTGAATAATATTTTGCCATTTAGCAAACAGTCACTTGGAAAATTGAAGCTCGTATCAAATGAGACTAAAGAAATGTGTACTTAATCTGTGTCCAGCAAACAAATAAACGTCCTCTTGACGTCCTGGGAAACGTTTTCTAGACGTCCTGGGGACGTTATTCAAGGACGTCCAAAGGACGCACCGCGAACGTAGTAGGGACGTTGGGGTAAAGACCGTTTTAGCAATGCCAAATGTGCTTTTGTCGACCTTTTAGTCGCCTTACATGGCAATTATTATTTGTTGTTGTTGTTTCTGTCGCTGTGACTTACTTCTAATAGACTACTACCATTTTTATTTTATACAAGCTAAAAAAAAAAAGACATATTCAGGATAAATTGTGGTGATATTTATAATTTAATATAGTTTTAATATTAATAATAAAAAATACAAATAAAAGTTCCTATTCTACTTTCCCAAAGGACAATGTAGTTCAACAGTCAGCCAAACTCGATTTCACGAGCCAGGTAGCTAGCGCCTTGCTCCTTTATTAATGTCAGGTGAAATTTATGAGTGAAACTGTAATACACAAAAACGGAAAATACTTAAAAGGTATCTTAACTAAACACAACAAGTTACTATTAGATTCATAACACCACGAATCAGAGCAACAACAGATTACAGCACAGCCGGCTAACAAGGGCTAACGTTAGCCATTAACGATAGTGTACTAGCTAACGGTCATATCGCTATATTAGAACGTAACGTGTATTACTAATAATTAACACTAACACAGTTCATAGAAATTAAGCTTAGGTCACTTAAACATGTTTTATCACAGTGTGAGACAGCCAACAAACTTAGTCATTGTTTTCGAGGGTGTGAGGAAAAGCATATGTTTCTAACTGTAACAGC
>NC_045153.1:250083-255083 GCF_900700415.2 Clupea harengus | reverse complement strand
GCCTATTACTGTAAAGGGCAATTCACACACACGCACACACACACATTTGTGATTATTCAAAATAGTTCAGAATATGTGTTTCTATGTGCCTATTACTGTAAAGGGCAATTCACACACACACACATTTGTGATTATTCAAAATAGTTCAGAATATGTGTTTCTATGTGCCTATTACTGTAAAGGGCAATTCACACACACGCACACACACATATTTGTGATTATTCAAAATAGTTCAGAGAATATTGTGTTTGTCTTTTTTTGTGGAATCATGATAGCTGAGAGTGCAGCTGCTAAACTCAGCGCAATACCTTTGTCAAATGGCACCGTCACGCCGAATATCAGTATCAGTATGTCTAGTGATATCAAATACACACACACACACACACACACACACACACCACCATGTCTAGTGATATCAACGAGCACCTAATATCAGACATGTCTAGTGATATCGAACACACACACACACACACACACACCACCATGTCTAGTGCTATCAACGAGCACCTAATAGACTACATTAATATCAGACATGTCACACACACACACACACACCACCATGTCTAGTGATATCAACGAGCAATGGGCAAGAGGGGCTGCTGCCTTGTGCCCCGGCCGCTAGGGGGCCCCGGCACGGGAGATAAAAAATAATAATAATAATTATCATATTTTGATATTTTTTGATGCATTTCCCCACCCGTAGTGAAGTCCATCGCAAGGCACTTGGGTAGCAGTGATGCCGAAATGCCCTCAGCTCTGCGACATAGCTTTGAAGATTCTCCTCCTGATAAGCCTATCAATAACAATATGCTATCTATCTATGCATCTATCTATCTATGGTGTGGTGTAGTTGAGGGCGGGGGGCGGCGGGGGGGGGGGATGGGGCGGGCAACTACACCTAACCAGCTTTGGGGGGGCCCAGCTCATAGACATATATACCTTTATGTACCTTTATATATCTTTATATATATACCTTTATATGTCTATGGAACTACACCTAACCAGCTTTGAAGTTTGAGAAGCCCTGACCTAGTGTAACACGGAAAGAGCAGTCAAGACTTCAAATCCCAGCAGCGCCTGTCTACGTTCGTGACGCAACCACGTACTGCTCTCGCGGGCTTGCCTGTGCAGTGGCGGTTCGTTTGGAAAATCGACCAATTCCCCTGTTGCCTTGTATGTAACGCTGCACTGCCAAGGTAAGTCGCTAGACATATTCTAGAAACATTTTCATTTCATTGTGATTATGTTGATTGCGAACCTGAGTTATATCTTTCCAGTTTTGGAAAATTATCGAAGTTTGTGGCAGCGTCAAGTTGACGCCGTCAACCTAAAAAGACTGCTTGCTAATGGCATTCAAGCTGCAACGACAAGGCAACTGTGCTATCTAGCGAGGGAGCTAACGTTTATAAACTATAATAACAGCTGTCAGTGATTTCAGTTGGACGCTTGCTTCAAACAGTCTGATTTCAGGACGTCAACTAAAGCCCTAACTAGTCTGACTAATAACGTTGGACTTAAACCAACGTCACTCTTACGTCGCAACAGAGGACTGTCAACGAGTGTATTTGTCAGCTAACTTAACGTGAATATATCCTAGCTAATGTTAGTTCGATAAGCTGCAAATTAACATTATGTAATACAGATAGTATTCAGCACAGTATGTTACATGCCATATCATTTTGTGATGTTTGTCGTCCCTATAGTTTTGCATGTGTGTATTTATGGCAGGAAGTAGAAAGAGCTGTCGTTGACGTAAAGAAAAGGAAAAGCCCTGTTTTTTATTTGATTTGTATATTTATCTGCTAATGTAAGGTGTTCGCTTAAATGGACGACTGGCTAATAATAATAAACATCTGATCGAGCGAGGTTCTGAAAACCATCGCTAAGTAAACTACCGGTGAAGATCGATTGGCGATGAGAGTAGCTGTTCCAAACCCAAAGTGATCCAACGCGTCCTAGCTCCGACTCACTCACACACACACTCAGAGGGGACCACTGGAGCAGTTTAGTTTGGTCTTAACACTGGCTGGGAGGGGTGTTGAGGTTGAGAGGGGTGTTGAGGTTTATGGAAATGCAAATCCAGGCTGTGTGTTTGAACAGGGCTAAGCTGAGCAGAGCCACAGGTGTGTGATGTCAAATGTGAAGCGTAACCCTAGCAACACAGGTTTGTGATGTCACATGTGAAGCGTAACCCTAGCAACACGGGTTTGTGATGTCACATGTGCAATTATTCATCCTCTTACAGATCCTGTGATGACGTCATCTCCAGTGCAGCCGCACCCGGGTCAAAGTCCCTTCTCTGATTGGATGGGACACAGTTTAGCCACGCCTTGCAGCAGCGTCAGCTCCGCCCCTCGGCAGCTAGACTCCTCCTTCTGCTCGGAGTTCAGCCCCCTGCCCCCCTCCCCGCCTCGCCCACACACACACACACACACACCACCAAGCCCGGAGCAGATGCTGAAACACACACACACACCACCAAGCCTGGAGGAGATGCTGAAACACACACAGGACCTGCCTCTGCCCCTCAAACTCCAGCAGGTACACACACACACACACACACACACACACACACACACACACACACACACACACACACACACACATATGCATACATACACACACACACACACACACACACACACACACACACACACACCACCAAGCCTTTTATCCAAAGCGACTTACATTTGAGGAACAGCAATCAAGCCTCAGTTAGTTAGAAAACATTTGAAGTATGCTAATGCAACCAAGTATGCTAACACAACACACTGTCAAAATGGCACAGGCTTTATCCCCTGGTACAAGTTATCACAAACAGACCGTCCCAACACAGAACAACGACATGCAATTAGAACAGTAAGGAACATTGTTAGGGAACATCGTTGAGCGCTAGTGCATCACATAGAGAAAAGTATGCACCTGCCGCACGGCATTATGGGGCGACTATGCCAGCACGTTACAATATAATAGGAACTGAATATATAAAAAACTGACTGAAGCCTTGTTTGTTTTGTGTGTTTGTTTGTTTGTTTGTGTGTTTGTGTGTTTGTGTGGCAGCTCAGGCAGTGGCAGCAGCACATGCAAGAGCAGCTCAAGGCCCATCAGAGGGACCAGCAAAGACTTCTGGGAATGGAGCTGCCAGGTTCGTTAATCACACACACACCTATACACACACCTATACACAAACAGCTATACACATACACACACACACACCTATACACACACCTATACACAAAGAGCTATACACACACACACACACACCTATACACACACCTATACACAAAGAGCTATACACACACACACACAGCTACACACACACATATCCACTCACACAGCTACACACACACACACACACCTATACACACACTTATACACACACACACCTATACACAAAGAGCTATACACACACACACACACACACACACACACACACACACACACACACACCTATACACAGAGAGCTATACACACACACACACTCACACAGCTACACACACACTCACACAGCTACACACACACCTATACACACACACACACACACACAAACTCACACAGCCACACATTCACTGTTTCTGTCCACTGTCCACCGCCTTTATAAGTATCGTACAAAAGCGAACTTATTTCCTTCTTCAGATTTATATTTTGAAATGATATAGAGACTGACTGGTGTAGTTTCATGATATAGACCGTAACCCTAGCAACACAGGTGTGTGATGTCACTGCTGTAGTTTCATGATATAGACTGACTGGTGTAGTTGTGTGTGTGTGTGTGTGTGTGTGTGTGTGTGTGTGGTGTGTAGTTTCATGATATAGACCGTAACCCTAGCAACACAGGTGTGTGATGTCACTGATGTAGTTTCATGATTCATGTTGCTCTTCAGTAATATCAGCTTCTCTTGTTGACACACACACAGCTTCTCTTCTTGACACACACACAGCTCCTCTTGTTGACACACACACACACACACACACACACACACACACAGCTTCTCTTGTTGACACACACACAGCTTCTCTTGTTGACACACACACAGCTTCTCTTGTTGACACACACACACACAGCTCCTCTTGTTGACACATACACAGCTTCTCTTGTTGACACACACACAGCTCCACACACACACACACACACAGCTCCACACACACACACAGCTTCTCTTTCTTGACACACACACAGCTCCACACACACACACACACACAGCTTCTCTTCTCTTGTTGACACACACACAGCTCCTCTTGTTGACACACACACAGCTTATCTTGTTGACACACACACCCACACACAGCTCCTCTTGTTGACACACACACAGCTTCTTTTGTTGACACACACACACACAGCTTCTCTTGTTGACACACACACAGCTCCTCTTCTTGACACACACACACACACACACAGCTCCTCACACAGCTTCTCTTGTTGACACACACATACACACACACACACACAGCTTCTCTTGTTGACACACACACACACACACACACACACACACACACACACAGCTCCTCTTGTTGACACACACACAGCTTCTCTTGTTGACACACACACACACACAGCTTCTCTTGTTGACACACACACACACACAGCTTCTCTTGTTGACACACACACAGCTTCTCTTGTTGACACACACACACACACAGCTTCTCTTGTTGACACACACATACACACAGCTTCTCTTGTTGACACACACACAGCTTCTCTTGTTGACACACACACACACACAGCTTCTCTTGTTGACACACACACACACACAGCTCCTCTTGTTGACACACACACAGCTCCACACACACAGCTCCTCTTGTTGACACACACACAGACACACACACACACACACACACAGCTCCACACACACACACACACACACACACACACAGCTTCTCTTGTTGACACACACACACACACACACACACACACACACACACACACACACACACACAGCTTCTCTTGTTGACACAGACACACACACACACAGCTCCACACAGGGTGGGTACGCGTAGCA
>NC_045153.1:244856-249583 GCF_900700415.2 Clupea harengus | reverse complement strand
ATTTGAATTACATGGGATGCACACTATGTCCGTATTGTCTTGTCTGTGTTTCCAGAGTTGATATTTTGGGCATATTCGATTAGTGTATAGTTCATTTGCATATTAACATTCATTTTCAAAGAAACTTGTAATACAAAAAAAATTACTTTTCATGGGTACTTTCATTGTGTAAAGTTTAATTTTGATAGGAGTAAAGGAAAAAATTACATTTTTGGAGTGTATTGTTGTCTGGCATTATTAGCACACATCTCAGATTGATGAGAATTAAACATATTTCCTCAACTAGGATTTCTTAGGACTTTTAGTATGTTGTTCTGGACACCTCATAGAAATGATCTATGCTGAAAAAAAAGATTTTACAATTAGTCTGATCAATTAGTCTGCCGTAAAACGCTACTTTGCCTGGCCTAGTAGTCCTACATAGACGAGCTTGGAATCGTTGGATGCGGAATGGCCGAAATCTCACAGAAATAGGTTCGTAGTCTGTAGGACCTTCCTAGTTACAGTTATTCAAGAAAAACCCGTTTTGAATGTCGTACAAAGACGAGCTCGGTACCGTTGGATGCGGAATGGCTGATAATACTTCACATAATCTGGTTCCAGGTCTGTAGGACCTTCCTATCTAGAGTTATTCAAGAAAAAAACACTTTTAGATGTCAGTTACTACAACTTCCTGCAGTACAAAGACGAGCTTGGTACCGTTGGATGCGGAATAACCGTAACCCAAGGAAGACCTTTAAATTAGTAAGATCTTAATAAAAATGAAAATTCATTTCAGAGGTTTTTCTGATTCATCAACTCAACTTTACTGGTCAGAGTGAAGAACTCGAAAGATAAACTCTTCAAAATTTCAAAATCAGAAAAACTGTTTATTAACAAAAAATATACACATTTCTGAGGGCAGAATAAATAACACATATACATTTATAAACACAAGTCTACTCACACACTAAAAAAAGTCTTCACTGCAGTCCGACATCAAATATTCTATCTAGCTGGGGGATGGTCAGGGTGTGTATCCTTGACGATACGTCCCTGGAGAGTGTCAGTGTGTGTGTGTGTATCCTTGACGATACATCCCTGGAGAGTGTCAGTGTGTGTGTGTATCCTTGACGATACGTCCCTGGAGAGTGTCAGTGTGTGTATCCTTGACGATACGTCCCTGGAGAGTGTCAGTGTGTGTGTGTATCCTTGACGATACGTCCCTGGAGAGTGTCAGTGTGTGTGTGTATCCTTGACGATACGTCCCTGGGAGTCTTTGATGCGCACTCGGCCGCTGGCATAGTGTGTTGCCTGGCGACCGTCGGTATAAATGGTCTTCTGCGTGCCGTCCGTGTACACGCGCCTGCGCCACTCTGCTGTGTGCTCCTCCCGCTCACCGCTCACAAACACCACCTCTCGCACACCCCTCAGCCTGCACACACACACACACACCACACCACACCACACACACACACACACACACACACACACCACACCACACCACACACACACCCACCCACACACACACCACACACACACACACACACACACCACACCAACACCACACACACACACACACACCACACACACCCACACACACACACACACACACACACACACACACACCACACACACACACACACCACACACACACACACACACACACACACACCACACACACACACACACACACACACACACACACACACACACACACACACACACCACACACACACACACACACACACACACACACTCACACACACACACACACACACCACACACACACACACACACACACACACACACCACACACACACACACACACACACCTCATTATGAACAGAACATCTCAGAATGTGTACACACACACACACATACACACACACCACACACACACACACACACACACACACACACACACACACACACCACACACACACACACACCACACACACACACACACACCACACACCACACACACACCCCAACACACACACACATCTCATTATGAACAGAACATCTCAGAATGTGTACACACACACACACACACACACACACACACAGACAGACACAGACTCTCACACACACACACACACACACACCACACACACACACACCTCATTATGAACAGAACATTTCAGAATGTGTACACACACACACACACACACACACCTCATTATGAACAGAACATCTCAGAATGTGTACACACACACACACACACACACACACACATGTGTTCAGGCGGATGGTGGGGCCATCTGGTACAACGCTCTTGTAGGTACACCTGGAATTCGTCCATTGTGTTTGACTTTAATCAGTAACGTACGTATGGTTCAACCCGAAACCTACGCAAAACTTCAGCCCACTGTAAAATGTAACCTGATGCAATTTTAACCACGCCCCCCCCTGAGCTTGGACAAAAGCCACGTCTTCCCAGATGTGACCTCTCTGTCTCTGTCTCTCTCTCTCTCTCTCCACTGGCGTTGCCAGGCATACACCTCCCTCTCTCTCCCGCTCTCCTTCTCTCTCTCTCTCTCTCCCCCTCTCTCCTTCTCTCTCTCTCCGCTGGCGTTGCCAGGCATACACCTCCTCTCTCACCTGCGGCATCGCCTGGAGCACACGTCTCGTTCGTCCACCTCCAAGGGTGTAGACCTACTGTCTTTGTTCTCTCTCACTTTCGTCTACGGCAAACCGTCGCCTAAGATCTCTCGTTAGCCAAACACGGACCGCTAACGCAGACAAAGTAAGTTTGACGCAAGCAGCTAACCAGAGACCTGCTAGCTAACCCTGCAACGAGAACGAAGCACGACAACCGAAATCGCGAAGACCTGCAACGGAACGAGCGATCAAATCCTCCGACCTAAACTGCAGTGTAACACAGACAACATCACAGCAAGGACAACTTTCTCCATCTACGGACATCTTCATCCCTCTACAGACCAAGGTTATTATAGTTAACGAAAACTAACGAAAAAACGAAAACGAGGTGTGATTTTTCTTTTCGTTAACTGAAATAAAAATAAAAACGAGGCTTTATAAAAAAACGATAACTAACTGAAACTGTATTGTGTCTTTACAAAACTAACTAAAATAAAATAGAATTATAGAGAAAATGTCCTTAGTTTTCGTCTTTGTCAATGTATTTCATAGATGTCAATTGATTTCATACATAGCGTCTATCTTCCGCCGTACCACTTTTACTACACGCCCCTCACCTGGTATTATGGCGGCAAAAGTCGGGAGAAAGCGACAGAGTCCTATTTGGGATTACCTGGAACAGTAACGTGCGGTGAGGTTCGTGGCTGGTGAGGCACTGACTCTTTCAGAGTCAGATTTACAAATATATAAACCCAATACAGTAGCTTAAATCACCATTCAATTGGCAGCTTGCACATTGACTACTGGTTGTTTTTCATATCAGCATTCTAACATAGGTAAGGTGGCTACATACAGTTGGCAGCTGCTAGCTTGTGATGAACTCGTGTTAATATGTGTGATTATGTACAACTTTAGCTGCAATTTAAGTTTAATTTCTCAAAATCAGCTCACCAAAGTGATCACAACCACTTGTTTGATGTTAAATGGCTTTACATAGACATTAAACAATCCTAAGAGAACGGGAAATTAACGGAGCAAGGGCTTTCTCTGATATCAATGTAATGTTAGCGAATGAGGGGTGAGATACCCCCCTGCTAATATTTAGTCTCCGCTGTACGTCCAAAACCAAATCTATTCTTGAGGTTCAAAATATTCTCAAAACATTTTGGCTTTGGATGTGAGAAGTCGATCGAGTTATCTTCTGTCCCGTCGTTTCAAGCATTCATTTTAGCTACGGCATTGGTCTCCCATTATTGATCAATTCACGTTTTGATTGAAAGTCCAGTTATGAGAAATGTTTTAGCTTAGCTATAGAATCTTCCATTTTCGTAGTCAATGTCAAATATAAGAAGAGTAACGGCAGAACAAGAATAAACCCGACCGGTGGGCTCTCGCATGCTCCCTTTATTGAAGCAGAGGTACTATTTGCCTCCTCTCCGTGCTTTTTCACTGCGGCTTTACGTCAGATCAGCAAAACTAAATAGGTTCTACGCATGCGCTCAACCTAGTTTGTGAGGGATTGCGCAATCTGAGATGAGGCACAGCTCGTCGCTGCCTCACCGTCTCGCTGTCTCCTGTCTGTTTGAACAGGACATGCGCAAATTCTGTTTTTATTACATATTATAGCTTGTATCTTCTATTCATTTTGAGCATTTTGTTTTGACTGCCCCCCCCCCCCCCTTGGTTTCTTGCATTCCGCGGTAAAGACTAAAACTAATACTGAAACTAATAAAAACTAAACTCAAACTAAGCATTTTCAAAAAATAGAAACTAAACTAAACTAGCAAACCCGCTTTAAAAACTAATTAAAACTAAACTGAAATTGAAAACAAAAAGTCAAAACGAAATAAAAATAAAAACTAGTGAAAAACGCAAAACTATAATAACCTTGCTACAGACATCATCATCTCTTCTCTGCCTCATCAACGTCGGATCCGCCAGCACAACCCTTTTCCAAAGGACTGGTATATTCTCATTAACTGGGCATTTAGCTATCGTAGCTTACTCACAACCGGGCTAAGCATAGGACTGTTTACATACGCCATTGTTCATGTATTTCATATGTTTTGTTTACTGAACGTAACTGTTTATATATTTTCATGGTTAGTTGGTAGTTGGCTTCGCCACACCATCTAAGGGTTATC
>NC_045153.1:227356-237356 GCF_900700415.2 Clupea harengus | reverse complement strand
CCATTTTTTATCTTTTTCCGTGAGTTGTGCGTGGCCCTTTTTACATAGAGTCTGCTAATAAATCTATGAAATGTAACGAAAATTATTTATTTTGCTGTGAATAATGAAGGAAGCAATAAATCCGATTATTTGCCAAACCCTCAAGACCTGTTGCCATGGAGATTTAACGTTACTTTCTGTTTGAAGACAAGGTAGCAGCTAGTGTTGAAGAATGGATGACTTGAAATTGGACGACTTTAAATTAATATATGAAATTGAACATCAACACCTATACGGATAAAATAAATAAACAAGGATAGCAAAACAGATTGATAAGCAATGAGAACGGCAGAAACACAGGCAGGACGTCAGATGACGAGACAGATCATAGTGACACAGGCTGTTTTTTTTAATTTTTTTTCGTCATATGAAGGCTGAGACATTCATAACATCTTATTCAGTCGTACTGGTCCTTTTGTAATGCCAACATGTGCACTTCGTTGTGGATAAGTAAAGCCTATTTTGCTACATTTTTGTAGTCCTGGTAATCTTTTCTTTGGCATATTGGTGAGGTTATTAAGAGGACCATTTCTCAATCGTTTTGTTCTTGATGAATTAATGTTTGTTTAATAATCAATTATTTTTCAACAAATAACTCAATTATAATTACAAAGAGGACAATTCATAACTTTTTATCGCAACTTTCACTTGTTTCGCCAATTTCATTGCAACAAAAACCTAAAAATAAAAACTTTCATCGCAACTTTTTGGAAAAGCTCCTGCGAAATCAGGAATTTTAGGCCGCAAATATCTTAAAAAATGTTCTTCCAGAAGCCCAGAAAGATACACCACTGCAGCGACAAAAGCTGCACACTTTGTGGATAATTGTCATAAAAAGACATGTTCCGATGTTTAGTTGTTATATTGACTGCTGTCATTAAAAGAAACACATGAACACCATGATTCCTTTAAGCGTTTGTGTCGGTGGCCACGCCACGCTGCGCTGCGCCGCGTGCACCGTGCCGCAGCCCCCCCCCCCCCCCCAAAGCTGTAAACCTAGGGGAAACACTGGGCGCTCTTCTGTTTTCATGCACGTTAGTGTAAACCAAGGTTATTATAGTTAACGAAAACTAACGAAAAAACGAAAACGAGGTGTGATTTTTCTTTTCGTTAACTGAAATAAAAATAAAAACGAGGCTTTATAAAAAAACGATAACTAACTGAAACTGTATTGTGTCTTTACAAAACTAACTAAAATAAAATAGAATTATAGAGAAAATGTCCTTAGTTTTCGTCTTTGTCAATGTATTTCATAGATGTCAATTGATTTCATACATAGCGTCTATCTTCCGCCGTACCACTTTTACTACACGCCCCTCACCTGGTATTATGGCGGCAAAAGTCGGGAGAAAGCGACAGAGTCCTATTTGGGATTACCTGGAACAGTAACGTGCGGTGAGGTTCGTGGCTGGTGAGGCACTGACTCTTTCAGAGTCAGATTTACAAATATATAAACCCAATACAGTAGCTTAAATCACCATTCAATTGGCAGCTTGCACATTGACTACTGGTTGTTTTTCATATCAGCATTCTAACATAGGTAAGGTGGCTACATACAGTTGGCAGCTGCTAGCTTGTGATGAACTCGTGTTAATATGTGTGATTATGTACAACTTTAGCTGCAATTTAAGTTTAATTTCTCAAAATCAGCTCACCAAAGTGATCACAACCACTTGTTTGATGTTAAATGGCTTTACATAGACATTAAACAATCCTAAGAGAACGGGAAATTAACGGAGCAAGGGCTTTCTCTGATATCAATGTAATGTTAGCGAATGAGGGGTGAGATACCCCCCTGCTAATATTTAGTCTCCGCTGTACGTCCAAAACCAAATCTATTCTTGAGGTTCAAAATATTTTCAAAACATTTTGGCTTTGGATGTGAGAAGTCGATCGAGTTATCTTCTGTCCCGTCGTTTCAAGCATTCATTTTAGCTACGGCATTGGTCTCCCATTATTGATCAATTCACGTTTTGATTGAAAGTCCAGTTATGAGAAATGTTTTAGCTTAGCTATAGAATCTTCCATTTTCGTAGTCAATGTCAAATATAAGAAGAGTAACGGCAGAACAAGAATAAACCCGACCGGTGGGCTCTCGCATGCTCCCTTTATTGAAGCAGAGGTACTATTTGCCTCCTCTCCGTGCTTTTTCACTGCGGCTTTACGTCAGATCAGCAAAACTAAATAGGTTCTACGCATGCGCTCAACCTAGTTTGTGAGGGATTGCGCAATCTGAGATGAGGCACAGCTCGTCGCTGCCTCACCGTCTCGCTGTCTCCTGTCTGTTTGAACAGGACATGCGCAAATTCTGTTTTTATTACATATTATTTATTATAGCTTGTATCTTCTATTCATTTTGAGCATTTTGTTTTGACTGCCCCCCCCCCCCCCCTCTTGGTTTCTTGCATTCCGCGGTAAAGACTAAAACTAATACTGAAACTAATAAAAACTAAACTCAAACTAAGCATTTTCAAAAAATAGAAACTAAACTAAACTAGCAAACCCGCTTTAAAAACTAATTAAAACTAAACTGAAATTGAAAACAAAAAGTCAAAACGAAATAAAAATAAAAACTAGTGAAAAACGCAAAACTATAATAACCTTGGTGTAAACGACTTTAACTTCCATTCGTCGGTGATTAGATGTGCAGTTACACCCAGGTCGTTACTCACAGAAGTCCAGCGATCCCCTGTCAGCGCCTGATGTAACTTTTAGGAAAAGCTCCCACGAAATCAGGAATTTTAGGCCGCAACTACTGTATCTCAAAATGTTTTCTTTTAGAAGCCCATAAAGATACACTGCAGTGACACAAGCTGCACACTGTGTGGATAATTGTAATAAAAATAAAATATTCCTATGTTTAGTTCAATGTGCAGTTCAAATAATTGTTCAGTTGTTATATTGACTGCTGTCATTAAAAGAAACACATGGACACCATAATTCCTTTAACACTTCCAACACGGAGCTGCCCCGTGGGGCAGTTGGTGGTATTTTTTAGCAATCGCATTTAAAAGCTCCGTGAGTTTTTGTCCTACAGAGATAAAAATAACACCCCGAGAAGCCTTGAATCTTCTCCTTTTCAAATATATGCAGTTCGAAACTGAGAAATAAATGAGCACTTTGTAAGGAGAATAGAGCTAAAGCCTTGCACATTTCTCTCTCTGAGTGTGAAAGCAACCGGTGATGGCCCACCCATTAGCAAATTAGGGCTATTTATATGATAAGATCATGGTAAATCGGCGATCGCTATTGGGTCGCGACGTGGCCACAACTACTGAGAAAACACCCCGTTTCACCTGTAAACAAGTCCACGTTTACTTCATACATACAGCTGAACACGACGAGGGAAAACGTATCCACTTTGAGCTTCGCCTTGACCCAGCCGAGGATATTTGTGATGAGTAAGTTATATTCGTTTGACTAGCTCTTGTAATGAATGCTGTTGATTAACTTATAGGGAGTAAAACGCATGTCATATTATGGAGTTCTGAGTGTAGGCGAATACCGTCAACTCGGCAAGTCGATTTTTAATCATATAAATTACTTCATGTCGCTAAGACTATTATACAGTAAAAAACGTAGCTGGAGATTGAATGTCTGAAGGGGTACAGGACTGTAAAAAGCTTGGGAACCACTGCTCTAGAATATAATCATAAATCAAAAACAGGCCTTAGTGTTTGAAGTGTTAAGTGTTTGTGTTGGTGTCGTGTTGGAAAATTGATATATATATTATAATATATAATATAATATTCCACTGGTTATTAAGACACATACTACTACATATCTAAATACACACAGTTCTAGTCATAGCAAACAGACACATGAATACACATACTTACGAATAAACACACACACACACACACACACACACACACACACTAGGGATGGGCATTCGATTAAATTGTCTTAATCGATCGTCGGGAGAATTAACGATCGATTTTCGATTAATCATTCATATTTTTATATTAAAATTCACTATTTATAGGCTATATATTAAAATGCAGTGAAAATAGAAAAAACACAGCGTGTTTCCTCATTGAGATCTTTATTACAAGATGGACAACTCTTGTGGCAGTTAAACGGGATCTGTTCAATGGTTACACTTGAAAATATGCGCTGCTGTACTCTTAAGCAGCGGAGCCGACAGCTAGAAGCCGGTGCTCATAAACACAACTGACCCTCGTTTTTTTTTCTCCAAAGAAAAATCTGATTATAAATAAATTAGTGCTGTCAATAGATACAAAAAATGAACTAATTAATCTCACATTTTGAAATTCATTAATCTAGATTCATCGCGATTAAAAGTTTGTTTTTCTTCTAAAGACTAAATCTTATAAATTAATGAGTAATCACTTCAGACAGCGTGTATTTTAGACACTGTTGTTTAATTGTATTGTTTTCGTGCTCTCTCGCCGTCGTACAAGGAATGTATGCGAGACCCAATGGTGCCCCTCGACCGTAAATCGTAAGAATTGTCCCCTGAAGCAATTCGAATCACCTCAGTCAATTCGAATCACCTCAGTCAGCCCACCGTCTTCAAATATGTTGATGGGCCGACAGTCACCGGCAACCCAAACTGCTACAGCGTTGGTAACCTTTTCACGGACTGGTCTAGTTAATTTCCTAGAGAAGTCGTGGAGTGTGGGTTGGCGACCATCTAACCTGGGACTGCTTTCTGTCGGGTGCTTTGCATTAAGGTGATAACTTAAAGACGAGCTGCTTCTGTGATCGCTAAATTCAGCTTGACAAATGCTACATACAACTTTAGTTTTGTCGATTGTTCCGTCATTTTGCCTCTTAAACAGAAACTTTCCGCCCAACAATCCCTCAGCTCTCTCCATCTTCAACTACCGTCTCGGTCTCTCTTATGAACTGACTGCAGACACGCAGCGGTTTCGTGCCATGGGTCAACGCACACCCGAAGTAAACAAAGTTGCGTTAACTGCGTTCAAATATTTGATTGCGTTAATCTCGGCCACAATAATCTCATAGAATAACGCGTTAACTTTGACAGCCCTAAAATAAATAAATTGCACGCACACTACGCAACATAACATGCATTAGTTTTATCGATGAAAAAATTGTCATCGAGGAAATTCTTAATGATCAATTAATCGATCGTCGATTAATTATGCCCATCCCTAACATACACACACACACACACACTCACACTCACACACGCATACATACCGTTCTGTTCAGGGAGGTCTTCAGTTTCCTTTCAGGCAGGCTGCCCGCTCCTCCCACATCCACATCCCTCTCCTCCTCCTCCTTTCGTTTCTGGCCTCCTCTCCTCTCCTCCTCTTCCTCCTTTCGTTGCTGCCCTCCTCCTCCTCTCCTCTCCTCCTTCTGTGTTCTCCATGCGCTGAGTCGAAGGTTCTCCAGGGTGTGAATCTGCTGGAGGAGCTCCTGGTTGTGTGTGGTGAGTGTGTGTATCTGCTGTTGCAGACGAGTGTGTGTGTTCTTCCACCGCTGCTCTTTACGCACACACTCCTCCTGCAGCGCACACACCTGCTGCTGGACAGCCTGAGAGAGAGACACATACACACACGCACACAAACATTATATACCCACACACACATTACACACACATTACACACACACTTCTCCTGCAGCGCACACACCTGCTGCTGCACAGCCTGAGAGAGAGAGACACACACACACACACACACATTATATACCCACACACACACACACACATTACACACACACACACACACACACATTATATACCCACACACACACACACACACACCTGCTGCTGCACAGCCTGAGGGAGAGACACACACACACACACACACACCTGCTGCTGCACAGCCTGAGGGAGAGACACACACTCACACACATTATATACCCACACACACACACACACACACATTACACACCCACACACACACACACACACACATTACACACACTCCTCCTGCAGCGCACACACCTGCTGCTGCACAGCCTGAGGGAGAGACACACACACACACACACACACACACATTATATACCCACACACACATTACACACACACACACACACACCTGCTGCTGCACAGCCTGAGACAGAGAGAGACACACACACACACATACACACATTACACACACACATTGCACACACACACACACACCTGCTGCTGCACAGCCTGAGAGAGAGACACACACATTAGAGGGAGAGAGAGAGAGAGGGAGATGGAGGGGAAGCTGAACACAACTGACTGTCCAACCATAGAACCTGAACACATATTATAAACACACACACACACACACACACACACACACACACACACACACACACACATTATAAACCTGATTATAAACCTGAACACATATTATAAACCTAAACACATATTATAAACCTGAACACATATTATAAACACACACACACACACACATATTATAAACCTGAACACATATTATAAACCTGAACACATATTATAAACACACACACCACACACACACACACACACACACACACACACACATTATAAACCTGAACACATATTATAAATGATTATAAACCTGAACACACACACACACACACACACACACACCGACACACACACATAGACACACACACACACACTTATTATAAACCTGAACACATATTATAAACCTGAACACATATTATACACCTGAACACATATTATAAAGGCAGCCACCTTTGACCGTCTGTTACGACCCTGGCGGGTCTAGGCCCTGCCCCATGATGATTGGCATGCCTGTTCTCTATCTGTCGTTACAACAGGTAATTGGATCCAGGTGTATGGGTGATTGGCTGGGCTACAAAAGCCCTGATCAGATGGCAGTCGGGGGAGGTTGGGTTGGTCGTTGGATTTGTATTGAGATTGGATTTGGACTGTCGTTGGTTTTGGATTATCGTCGTCGTTTGTTTATATTACCATTTACCTGACTTTACATTACATCTTTTGTTTCTCTTCAGAACACTGACCTTCACCACACGTTTGCTATAATTATTAGATAAATATATAACCTTGTAAATCATTAATAAATATATTATTATTATCATAAATTCTGCGTGGCCTCCCCTTTGTGTTTCGTGCATTGAGCCGGCTCGTAACACCGTCCAACCATAGAACCAGTGTGTGTGTGTGTGTGTGTTTTACCTGTTTCTGGTCTCTTTGTGCTGAGGTGTGTGTGTGTGTGTGTGTGTGTGTTTTACCTGTTTCTGGTCTCTTTGTGCTGAGGTGTGTGTGTGTGTGTGTGTGTGTGTGTGTGTGTGTGTGTGTGTTTTACCTGTTTCTGGTCTCTCTGTGCTGAGGTGTGTGTGTGTGTGTGTGTGTGTGTGTGTGTGTGTGGGTTTTACCTGTTTCTGGTCTCTCTGTGCTGAGGTGTGTGTGTGTGTGTGTGTGTGTGTGTGTGTGTGTGTGTGTGTGTGTGTGTGTTACCTGTTTCTGGTCTCTTTGTGCTGAGGTGTGTGTGTGTGTGTGTGTGTGTGTGTGTGTTACCTGTTTCTGGTCTCTTTGTGCTGAGGTGTGTGTGTTCCGAGCCGCTGCAGAATGTTTCTCAAACAGCTTCCTGTCCCGCTGCAGTTTCCTCATCTCAGATTGCTTAGACTCCGCCCACTCCGCCTCCGTCCGGGAGCGCGTCGCCTCAAACTCCGCCTTCTCTTTCCTGAAACAGGAAATTGCATCAGAGATGAGGCTGTGTCGGCAGGGATAACGTATTTCCTAAAGGATCCGTATTGAAAACGGACGTCGTCACTTTACTCCGGTCTCTGGTTGGATAAAACTGTCACTTGTGTGTTTAGTTGTATGACTTCTTAAAAGTTTGGTTAACAAGTCAATTGAGCCACCTGACTATAATGGGTCTATTCATATCAGCATGCTAACGTTATACTTATTAGCAGCGAGGCTAGCTAGCTACTATGTGTTCCAATGGATTGTTGGTCTAAGCGTTAGCAGCAACCTAACAATAATGGTCGAGAGCTTCAGTTAAGACCTACAATACTCTGCAACATTCGTGTACCACATGTGTGTATGTGTGTGTGTGTGTGTGTGAGAGAGAGTGTGTGTATGTGAGTGTGTGTACCGTAACTCCTCCTGCTGTGTGTTGTGACGTACAAACATTTATATTTTATTTCTACTTCATTGTATATTTGTTTTCACATGATTTATATTAGTGCTGTCAGTTTAACGCGTTATTAACGGCGTTAACGCAAACACATTTTAACGCCGTAAAAAAATGTATCGCAAGATTAACAGGAGTTTTTTTTTAACATTTTTTTAGATTAACATTCTTTTTGGCCTCGCAAACTGTGTAGTAGGCTAACGTTACGGTTTGAGTGAATGGTGAGCGCGATACGGCGAAATGGATGATAAAAAGCTTCTGAATGGAAAGTTTACTTTTAAAAGTTGTGTTGTGCAAAAGAAGCGAGCTTCACTGTTGTCTGAAAATGTCAACAGGCAGCTGGCTGAAAGCAAAGAAGTAGTAGGCTTACCTTTTATTGGTAACCTAACTGTTACGGTTCAATGTTTCTGAAATAAGAGGCCTGACTGCTATGTTCCCAGCAAACTTGAAAAAAAGAAAATATTAAGCCATGGTTTAACTGCACTATAGGCTGAGTCCTTGTTTACCTGAAATGTGCACTTTATAATTTTATTTTGGACCGCCCTGTTTGGCAATGTTGGTTTTCAATAAAATAAAACATTTGCATAAAGCAAGCCAATCAACTTTTCAATGTTGATAAGGGCATTAAAATAAAAATTAAATGATGGAAAAAATAAATAAACGAAGGGACATTTAGAATAGATAAAAAAAATTCGATTAATCGCGATTCATTTTGTGTTTTGGGAGATGGAGACGGTCGGCGTTTGTGACACATGCCTGAGACACGCGGAGACGTGCAGCGTTTTGGGCCACAGGACTTTGAGACACGGAGCCTGCGGCGTTTCATTGACGCCGGGTTTCATTTTACATATACGGGCCGACAGAGTTTTTTTGTGCACTCATACAGACCGTGAGAGTTTTTTTTGTGTGCTCATACAGACCGTGATTTTTTGTACAACGGTCCAACGGAAAGATTTCATTTTGCCACACGGATTACAACGTGCTTTGCGTTGAATGGACATAATATCGGGAAAACAGGCTCTCGAAATGGACAATGGACAATGGCCTATTTTGTGGTCTGTATGATGTTACCGATGCATGACAAATTGACGAAATATTTTTGTTTGTTTTGAAAATAGAAACTGTTGAAAAGATGCTTTTGAGTTTGAGACTTTGTTTTAAATGTTGAACACGTAACAGTGTGTATGTGTGTGTGTGTGTGTGTGTGTATGTGTGTGTGCATGTGTGTGTGTACCGTAACTCATCCTGCTGTGTGTGTGTGTGTACCTTAACTCCTCCTGCGCTGTGTGTGTGTGTGTGTGTGTGTGTTTGAGTGTGTGTTAACTCCTCCTGCTGAGTGTGTGTTTGAGTGTGTGTCTGTGTACCTTAACTCCTCCTGCTGTGTGTTTGTGTGTGTGTATGTGTGTACCTTAACTCCTCCTGTTGTGTGTGTGTGTGTGTGTGTGTTTGAGTATGTGTGTGTGTGTACCGTAACTCCTCCTGCTGTGTGTGTGTGTGTGTGTGTTTGTGTGTGTGTGTGTGTGTGTGTGTACCTTAACTCCTCCTGCTGTGTGTTTGTGTGTGTGTATGTGTGTACCTTAACTCCTCCTGTTGTGTGTGTGTGTGTGTGTTTGAGTATGTGTGTGTGTGTACCGTAACTCCTCCTGCTGTGTGTGTGTGTGTGTGTGTGTACCATAACTGATCCTGCTGAGAGTGTGTGTGTGTGTGTGTGTGTGTGTGTGTAAGAGTGTGTGTGTGTGTGTGTGTGTGTTGACTATGTGTGTGTGTGAGTGTGCTCTAAGGGGGTCCAGGCCCTGGGCTCTGTAAAGTGTGTGTGTGTGTGTGTGTGTGTGTGTGAGTGTGTGTGTGTGTGTGTAAGAGTGTGTGTGTGAGTGTGTGTGTGT
>NC_045153.1:200726-227032 GCF_900700415.2 Clupea harengus | reverse complement strand
TTTCCGTTTCACATTTGGTGAATTCCGTTTCAGCTCATTTTGTTCACCCTGAGGTAGATTGATGGCTTAAAATGAGTGAATAATATGTGCCCTTCTTAGATTGTTGTTTGCCAGCCATCAACAGAACAGAAGACTAAACATTTTTTGTTTAAATGCGATTGGGAAGACTAGCGCGTGAATGTGACTAAATGTGGCTTTAGCGGAGGTGTTTGGGTCAAAAAAAAAAGGGGGGCGTGGCCGGAGCGGAGTTCAGCGCAGACGTGACATTTTCTCAGTGGTTTTGTTCTTTAATTAATGTTTGTTCATCGTTGCAATCGTTGTTGTGTTTATTTGAAAGAAATATAGCCTTGCAGCCCAAAATATAGGGGAATTTGGGCGATTTGTATGCACAAAACGATGTTTCCGTCTGAAAGTTGCATTTCCGTTTCAAAGGGTTCATTCCGCGAATTCTGTCCGTTTTCCGCTATCGCGGAAAATCATTGGCCTTATCTATATATATATTAGGGCTGTGAAATGATTAAAATTTGTAATCAAATTAATCACTGGTTTTTGTGGATTAATCATGATTAATCACATATTACCGATTTTCTCTGTATATTTTTGTGAGAACAAAAAGATTTATGACAAAAGACGGATATATACATTTAACATGTTTTCTTTTTTTAATTCATAAAAAAAAACAATGGTGCTGCAACTCAGCAGCTCTTTAGCAGTTCTCTTTGCTATTCCATATGGAACATTAATATCATTTTCATCCTAAACAGAATTTGGGCTTCTTAGCCATTGTATGGTTTAATAAAAAAAAAATATTTTCTTTTTAAATCAAACAGAAATTATTTGGGTTTCTTAGCCATTGTTTTTATAGGATGGTTGAATTTTTTTTACGTAGCTGGAGTTTGAATGTCTGAAGGGGTACGGGACTGTAAAAAGTTTGGGAACCACTGCTCTAGAATATAATCATAAATCAAAAACAGGCCTTAGTGTTTGTGTTGGTGTCGTGTTGGAAAATTGATATATATAATATAATATATAATATAATATTCCACTGGTTATTAATGTGTGTGTGTGTGTGTGTGTGTGTGTGTGCGCGCGCGTGTGTGTGTGTATAATATTCCACTGGTTATTAATGTATGTGTGTGTGTGTGTGTGTGTGTGTGTGTGTGTGTGTAATATTCCACTGGTTATTAATGTGAGTGTTTATAATGTGTGTGTGTGTGTGTGTGTGTGTGTGTGTGTATAATATTCCACTGGTTATTAATGTGAGTGTGTGTGTGTCTGTGTGTGTGGTGTGTGGTGTGTGTGTGTGTGTGTGTGTGTGTGTGTATAATATATTCCACTGGTTATTAAGACACATACTACTACTACTACATATCTAAATACACACAGTTCTAGTCATAGCAAACAGACACATGAATACACATACTCACGAATAAACACACACACACACACACACACACTCACACACACACACACACAGTTCTAGTCATAGCAAACAGACACATGAATACACATACTCACGAATAAACACACACACACACACACATAAATTGTCTTAATCGATCGTCGGGAGAATTAACGATCGATTTTCGATTAATCATTCATATTTTTTTATTAAAATTCACTATTTATAGTTATATTAAAATGCGGTGAAAATAGAAAAAACACAGCGTGCTTCCTCATTGAGATCTTTATTACCAGATGAACAACTCTTGTGGCAGTTAAACGGGATCCGCTCAATGGTTACACTTGAAAATATGCACTGCTGTACTCTTAAGCAGCGGAGCCGACAGCTAGAAGCCGGTGCTCATAAACACAACTGACCCTCGTTTTTTTTTCTCCAAAGAAAAATCTGATTATAAGTAAATTAGTGCTGTCAATACAAAAAATTAACTAATTAAGCTCACATTTTGAAATTCATTAATCTAGATTCATCGCGATTAAAAGTTTGTTTCTCTTCTAAAGACTTAATCTTATAAATTAATGAGTAATCACTTCAGACAGCGTGTATTTTAGACACTGTTGTTTAATTGTATTGTTTTCGTGCTCTCTCGCCGTCGTACAAGGAATATATGCGAGACACAATGGTGTCCCTCGACGGTAAATCGTAAGAATTGTCCCCTGAAGCAATTCGAATCACCTCAGTCAGCCCACCGTCTTCAACTATGTTGATGGGCCGACAGTCACCGGCAACCCAAACTGCTACAGCGTTGGTAACCTTTTCACGGACTGGTCTAGTTATTTTCCTAGAGAAGTCGTGGAGTGTGGCTTTAGCGACCATCTAACCTGGGACTGCTTTCTGTCGGGTGCTTTGCAGGTGATAACTTAAAGACGAGCTGCTTCTGTGATAGCTACATTCAGCTTGACAAATGCTACATACAACTTTAGTTTTGTCGATTGTTCCGTCATTTTGCCTGTTAAACAGAAACTTTCCGCCCAACAATCCCTCAGCTCTCTCCATCTCCCACTACCGTCTCGGTCTCTCCTGTCTAACTGACTGCAGACACGCAGCGGTTTCGTGCCATGGGTCAACGCACACCGGAAGTAAACAAAGCTGCGTTAACTGCGTTCAAATATTTGATTGCATTAATCTCGGCCACAATAATCTCATAGAATAACGCGTTAACTTTGACAGCCCCAAAATAAATAAATTACACGCACACTACGCAACATAACATGCATTCGTTTTATCGATGAAAACATTGTCATCGAGGAAATTCTTAATGATCAATTCATTGATCGTCGATTAATTATGCCCATCCCTGACACACACACACACACACACACTCACACTCACACACGCATACATACCGTTCTGTTCAGGGAGGTCTTCAGTTTCCTTTCAGGCAGGCTGCCCGCTCCTCCCACATCCACATCCCTCTCCTCCTCTTCCTCCTTTCGTTGCTGCGCTCCTCTCTTTTCCTCTTCCTCCTTTCGTTGTTGCCCTCCTCTCCTCTTCCTCCTTTCGTTGTTGCCCTCCTCTCCTCTCCTCCTCTTCCTCCTTTCGTTGTTGCCCTCCTCTCCTCTCCTCCTTCTGTGTTCTCCATGCGCTGAGTCGGAGGTTCTCCAGGGTGTGAATCTGCTGGAGGAGCTCTTGGTTGTGTGTGGTGAGTGTGTGTATCTGCTGTTGCAAACGTGTGTGTGTGTTCTTCCACCGCTGCTCTTTACGCACACACTCCTCCTGCAGCGCACGCACCTGCTGCTGCACAGCCTGAGGGAGAGAGAGACACACACACACACACACACACACACACACACACACACACATTATATACCTACCCACACACACACACACACACACACACACACACACACACACACACATTACACACACACACATTATATACCCACACACACACACACATTACACACACACACCTGCTGCTGCACAGCCTGAGAGAGAGAGAGAGACACACATTACACACACACACACACATTACACACACACATTACACACGCACATTACACACACACACACACATTACACACACACACCTGCTGCTGCACAGCCTGAGAGAGAGAGACACACACACATTACACACACACATTACACACACTCCTCCCAGTGTTTCCCCTACCGTTATATTAGGGGGGCAACCCGCCCCCCCCCAACGGCACCCCCCGCCCCCCCTGGAAGGTCAAGTTAATCTTGTTCAATTTAATTTCCTATAAAGCGCCAGATCACAACAGAAGTCATTTAAGGTTAACTTTCCTATAGAACAGGTCTATAGCTTGTTCTTTTATTAAACAAAATAAATAGCCTTATGTTATTTATCTTATTTACACGACGGCATGTCATTTCTGTCTCTACATGGTCGTGCGTTTACAATTCTCCTATGCTGACTGTATCGCGCATGGCGGAGTTCCGCCGCTGATGGAGATAATTTCCAAACACTGTTAATGACTTAAGAATATAATAATCAAGTGCCTTGTATTATTAATTACCTTATATGAATCATGTACTTATGTAAGCAGGAACATGGCTTTTCTGTGTTTCTGCGTGTGTGTAACTTAGAATATTAGGTGCCACTTAGTCTGCATATGTACAAGAGCATGTTTAGACCAGAAGTGATAAGAAGGGTCGAACTGTGCTTCTTCCGACCTTGCAAAACTTCCATCCTTGCCTCGGACGTGAGAAATCCACCACGTGATTATCCCTGCTGAACGCTCAACTTCTGTCTATATAAGCCTTGTGCGATGTGTTTATCATTGCTTCACTTTCATACTTGTTTTGTGAGTGAGCCCAATTGCAATTGTTGCTTGTCTAATAAATGTACTTATATGCAGCTCCGGAGTCCTGAGGTAACTAGGGTGAATTTTCACCTATCATATTTGGGGGCTCGTGACCGGGATTCCAACAACCTCAACGGCTCTCCACGCTGGGCTAATCATCAGGACCTGAACCATACGGAGGAGTATGAGACTCTGTTTTTCTAAAGACCTCCAACTTGAATTGGAAGGAGGCCAGGGCCTGCCAGCGGGGAGAGCCGAGAGTGAAGGAAAATAATTGGACTGTAGGGTGTGGACTCCAAGCTGTTTGTGAGTATATTGTTTGTTTGTTGTAAGTGCACGGTAGTATATTGTTGGTTTATTGTTTGTTTCAGTTTTGTGTACACGTGTCTTCGAGTGGGGCTGTGTTGCCTGTTCTCCGCGGGGTAGAGAAGGAATTCTTTAAGGTTACAAAGTTGTTAGAGATATTCCTGCTTGCCTCGTGTGTTGAACGAATTTGCTAGCTGTGTTAAAAGGTTGTAAATGAGAGATAAACCTGCGTGGTAGGGGGTCCTCCGCAAACTCTTCGGTTGTAAATGAGAGATAAACCTGCGTGGTAGGGGGTCCTCCGCAAACTCTTCGGTTGTAAATGAGAGATAAACCTGCGTGGTAGGGGGTCCTCCGCAAACTCTTCGGTTGTAAATGAGAGATAAACCTGCGTGGTAGGGGGTCCTCCGCAAACTCTTCGGGGTAAATGAGAGATATATCCCCTTGGCCACTGGAAGCCTGTACAAACTCTTCGGGGTAAATGAGAGATATATCCCCTTGGCCACTGGAAGCCTGTACAAACTCTTCGGGGTAAATGAGAGATATATCCCCTTGGCCACTGGAAGCCTGTACAAACTCTTCGGGGTAAATGAGAGATATATCCCCTTGGCCACTGGAAGCCTGTACAAACTCTCTAGACCTATTTCTAGACGACTCCGGAGAAGTCTCTTAAAGGTCTATCCATTCCCCCTTACCTTGTGTTACCTGTGGGGTTGATACTAACTGTTTTAGATATATTCCTGAAAGAATTTGCAAGAGTCAGAGATACTCCTGTGTTATTTTTCTGTGGGATTGAGACAAACTTTTTACAATGGGTAAAACACAGATAATTATAGTCATAATTTATGTAATTAAAGGACTGATTTTGCATTACTGAGATGCCTTGACCCGGAACCAGTAGGGGACTGATCACCCCAGGGAAATCCCCTGGCCTCAACCTCCTCACAAAACGAGAGAGACGGAGGACCTCTGGTCGGGCTCGGGTTGACTCAGCATTGCGATCTCAAGAACAAACTATGAGAGTCTGAAAATAGAAACATAACTAACCCTAGTGTGAAGAATAAGATAAAGGTAATTTAAAAGGTTTCAAGAGCAGTTATTATTAGAGGTATTAAGAGAAATACATAAAATAACTTACAAATGGGAAAAAGTGCGTCAAAAGCAGAAGACGCACATGATAATAGCAATAAGAGGTGGTTTAAAATGTCTACAACAAGAAGAAAATTGTAACACTGATTTGAAAATGTTTTTACATTATTGGTTGCACCAAACAGAGCAAAGCTAATGTTAATGGTGGCAAGAAAGCGAATGATTTTTTGTTTTGTTTTGTTTTGTGTGACTGATTACTCGAATTAGATGCCCAGAACAGTAGGGTTGTAAGAAGAAAGAGACATCTAAAAGCAAGTCTAAAAGAGTCTGAAACAGGAGAGATATTTAAAAATACAGAGTATGATTCAAAAACATGCCCTACAAACTTATTAGGAAGAGATGTGATGTGGGTTGGGCATTAGAATTGTTCCAACAATACATGGGTTTTAGATTAAATGAAACAATGATGTCCCAAAATATTATTATGTATAGAATATACACTGTTAAGCCCAAAAAAGATTTTAAGAGAAATGTAAGCCTGTCACACTAACTACATTAACCTAGACTGATAAATTGGACTAAGACAGGATGGGTGGGGGCTGAGTGCTGGCTCAAAAGACTGTATTCACTGTATTCGCCATGAGCTCAAACTTAGCTACAGTTCGAGGGACAGTCAATTGTTGTTGAACATCTAGTGCTGTTCCTCCAGATAAGAAGACCTGTAAACAACATACCCTGGCGTTGTTAAGATTTTTAGCAGAAACAAGGCCACAACATTAGCAGCTGTGGTCCACTAAAGTAAAGCTATCTTAAAAAGCACCTCAGCCACAGACAAAGAAATAAATGATGTATTTTCTGAGAATGACTAACTTCTGTAGATAATGGATTCCTAACCACACGTTAGAAACACAAATGTTGCAGAGTTTACTTTATTCTCAGCCCAGGTCAGCAGGAGATATTATTAAAAGGCCTGAAAATGTAAAGCAGGCATTTGAACAGATAAAACAACTGTTGGTCAGTTCTGCTGTCCTAGCACATCCATGACATGACAAAGCCATTCGTACAAACTGTAGACTGTAAAAAAGGTTATATAACATCTGTGTTAATGCATAAGTGGGGACTTAAAGTTGATATCAGTGGCATACTAGTCAACCCGGCTAGATCCAGTAGCCCAAGCAATGTCTGAATGTTTACAAGCAGTAGTGGCTGCAGCCTTGGCGGTGCAGGCCTCTGCTCCTATTGTACTAAACAGACACTTACACTGAAAGTTCCACATGCGTACTTTTTTTTTGCTCACTCAGCCTCATATCAATATTGAGCGCTGCGTGACATTTAACCCAGTTACACTTTTACTTACGGCAGAGGACAGATAAAAACTATGGCAGCCAGAGCTGACCTACAAGATATGCCTTTTCCAAAAGCTGATTTAACTATTGTTTGTTGACGGTTCACGCAAATAAACCTTGAACGCATAGCCAATACTTCCACACTATTCTGCACAAGCAGCGGAACTAATTGAACTGATTGCGCACACATGCAAAGACCCGGTTTCATTGGGAAACCACAAAGCAGACAAGGCCACTAACCAGGCCGCACTACAACAACCATCTGACACATACACAATTGAAGAATTAGATCTCACAATATTAAAAGATATGCTGCAATATTGAGCCATGGTGAAAACATGCCTCAATAAGTGGGGATAGTAAGCATATATTTGTACTTCTTATTTATATTTCATGAGAAAGATGTTTAATCATTCATTATTGATTTTATTGGGTTAAATCCCAACGAAAGAAAGAAATATTGTCTAGCCATAGACAATCACTGTTCATACAACCCCCAGTCAGCCGGACTGGTAGAAAATAATGAACCGACCTATTGAAAGCAATTTGAGAATCCAAGAGTGAAATTAGTGAAATTAAGCATGCATGTTGTTATCACTGTTTGAAATGATGTATGGAAGAATCTACACTGCCTAAACTCTCAAACTATTTGCTGAAACAGACAAAGAGATTGAATATACATTTGCAGAATATATGGCAAAGATGATGTCGAAACTAAATGCTCTCAGACTTCTCTCCCCTACACAGGAACACTGTGAGGCTGAATTCAAGGTTGGACCAGGAGAGTGTGTCCTAATCAACAGCCTCAAAAGAAAACACTGCCATTCACCCAAGTGGGACAGACCATAACAAGTGCTACTGTCAACACCTACCAGAGTCAAAATAGCTGATAGAGCCACGTGGATACTTCTGGCTCAATGGAAACGGGTAAGCCTGCACACGGCTGAGGCAGAGGAATAAAGATCATCTTTCTTTGCTGTTTCCAGGGTGTGCCCACTGTGACAGAAGACCAGCCTACAAAGGGGTTTAGATGTTTAGATTCTATTCGTCTCAACCGCTGGCAGAAGATACAGTACTGTCCTGGGGGATTAGAACCTAGTGGAAATTGTGGAGTAAGAGGTCTCTTCCTCTGCAAGGTCATGGGAGGTTACGGAAAGTGGGCAAAGGATGTGGGGGACTCTTAGCAACGACTGTAGGATTTTACATTGTTGGTCTAGTAACATACTTATGGATGATACAGTAAACACAGGCCCTGGACGAATATCCACGATGGGGCCTGGCTAAAGATCATCCGTGATGGAAATGGGTAAATCAGACCGTCAGAACGCAAATACCACAAGTTAGTTTAGTCTGTTTAGTCTGTACAGGGCCAAGGGTGCCGACCAAACCACTCCTGGCGACCCCTGTACCTTATGACATAGATCACTGCGACAAAGAATTTAGAGAAACTGAAGCCTGGAAGAAACATGGTCAACTTACTCTTAGCTATCAAGTGCACGTGTGAGATGTGTCATCTAGCGGACACCTCGTGTCGTAGAAAAGAATGTTCATATCTTCCTGCCCAATGTAACTACATACAACAGCCAATGTGTTCTGCAGAATGTTTGCTGATGATGGGAAATAGGGCGTTTAATGATGCAGCTATACAGCATGACTGTTCACATTTTAACTGACCCTACATGCCAGACAATGTTGCCCCACCTCCACACATTATTAGAAAAGATGCTCTGTTTGAATGCTATTTAAAACCTGGGGAAAAGAACGATCCACACCTAGGACACTGGACACAATGTAAAACCATTACACATGTGATAGATAATGGGAGAGAAATACAGTTAAATACTTCCACTGAATGTAGAATAGCGGAGATGTGTTTGAATGGCAGACTTCTTGAAGTACAGGATATAGCCATAGCTGATAAGTGGGGATGGTGAATTAAGAGCTACACTACCTGTGGGTTGGTCTGGGCCTTGTGCTAGAACAATGTTGGTAGAACCTTTTCAGATTTCCCCCAGGTCCAAGACTCACCAGTACCTGAGGAACGTTCCAATGCATTCCGTACGAGGGAGGAGAGAAGCAGGGGATGACAGCGGGATCTGGTCCGATGGCCTGGGCATTCCCTGAGGCATTCCAGACCACTACAAAGCCTTGAACCCAGCAGCCAATGGCCTGGCATCTACCCTCTGCCCCTGGTGCGTCATCGGAGCACACACAGATTGGATTAACTTCCTTTACTACGCTGAGATGAAGTTCCAGAACCTGACCACAGACGGACTACAAAAGATCAGAGAAGAACTACACGCCAACTCCAGGTTAACGCGGCAAAAAACAACCGTGCTTGAAATTCTCACTGCCATGAATGGAGGCATTTGTGTCATGCTCGGTACTGACCAATGTTGCACATATGTCCCTGATAACACCCGAGATGGGAAAGACTTAGATCTGATCCTACAAAAGATGCAAAAAGTTGTCCAACAGAATGCCTGATGGGGAACAGGGCCTTTCAAGGACACAGCAAAGAAACCTTGTTCGAATGTTATCTGAAGCCTAGGCGAGCTAATGACACACACACACACACACACACACACACTCACACTCGACACCCACTATGTTGGCCTACAAATGCAAAGTATACAAATGTGTGATGTGAAATATGATGATTGACTTATGATGAGATGAAATAATGCTCAGTAATGATCTCTGTTCCGAAAATCCATGTGATAAAGCTCAGAGTGATGATTTTGAAATTATCCATTGAAATTGATAATTGACGAATTAAGAAAGATGATTTGTCATTTTAATTTTGATTTTGATTGTGATTTTGAATTATCCATTGAAACGGATAAAAGGAGGGACTGATGGAGATAATTTCCAAACACTGTTAATGACTTAAGAATATAATAATCAAGTGCCTTGTATTATTAATTACCTTATATGAATCATGTACTTATGTAAGCAGGAACATGGCTTTTCTGTGTTTCTGCGTGTGTGTAACTTAGAATATTAGGTGCCACTTAGTCTGCATATGTACAAGAGCATGTTTAGACCAGAAGTGATAAGAAGGGTCGAACTGTGCTTCTTCCGACCTTGCAAAACTTCCATCCTTGCCTCGGACGTGAGAAATCCACCACGTGATTATCCCTGCTGAACGCTCAACTTCTGTCTATATAAGCCTTGTGCGATGTGTTTATCATTGCTTCACTTTCATACTTGTTTTGTGAGTGAGCCCAATTGCAATTGTTGCTTGTCTAATAAATATACTTATATGCAGCTCCGGAGTCCTGAGGTAACTAGGGTGAATTTTCACCTATCAGCCGCGATGCGCACAAACACACACCCACACACACACACACACACACACACACACACGTGCGCGCACACACAGGTGAGCACGCTCCCACCAGCGGACAGAATTGGGCTTAAGAATCAGTGCACAGCTACGGACACTTAAGCTTTAAAAAACACATTTCCAGGTGTTCATGAATCCAGCGATCTTTTCCTAGGTAGGGTCGAGAATGAGGCCCAATGAGAATGGCTACAACAGACGTGGAAACAGAACGTACGCCCATGTCCGCACCGAAAATTCAGAAATAGATCTGGCTTCCATTTTTTATCATTTTCCGCAAGTTGTGCGTGGCCCTTTTTACATAGAGTCTGGTAATAAATCTATGACATGTAATGAACATTATTTATTTTGCTGTGAATAATGAAGGAAGCAATACATCTGATTATTTCCCAAACCCTCAAGAGCTGTTGCCATGGAGATTTAACGTTACTTTCTGTTTGAAGATAAGGTAGCAGCTAGTGTTGAAGAATGGATGACTTTAAATTGGACGACTTTAAATTAATATATGAAATTGAACATTAACACCTATATGGATAAAATAAATAAACAAGGATAGCAAAACAGATTGATAAGCATAGAATGAGAACGGCAGAAACACAGGCAGGACGTTAGATGACGAGACAGATCATAGTTTTTTTTCGTCATATGGAGTCATATGGAGACATTCATAACATTTTATTCAGTCTTACTGATGGTCCTTTTGTAATGCCAACATGTGCACTTCGTTGTGGATAAGTAAAGCCTATTCTGCTACATTTTTGTAGTCCTGGTAATCTTTTGTTTGGCATATTGGTGAGGTTATTAAGAGGACCATTTCTCAATCGTTTTGTTCTTGATGAATTAATGTTTGTTTATTAATCAGTTATTTTTCAACAAATAATTCAATTAAAATTACAAAGAGGACAATTTGCAACTTTATATCGCAACTTTCACTTGTTTTCGGCAATTTCATTGCAAAAAACACCTACAAATAAAAACTTTCATCGGAACTTTTTGGAAAAGCTCCTGCGAAATCAGGAATTTTAGGCCGCAAATATCTCAAAACATTTTCTTCCAGAAGGCCAAAAAGGTAAACTGCAGTGACAAAAGCTGCACACTTTGGGGATAATTGTCATAAAAAGACATGTTCCGATGTTTAGTTCAATGTACAGTTAAAATAATCGTTCAGTTGTTATATTGACTGCTGTCATTAAAAGAAACACATGAACACCATGATTCCTTTAAGCGTTTGTGTCGGTGGCCGCGCCGCGCACCGTGCCGCGCACCGTGCCGCGCACCGTGCCCCCCCCCCAAAGCTGTAAACCTAGGGGAAACACTGAATATGTTTATTGTCTCTATTTGTACAGGTTCCTGAAAGGGAGTGCTGCTGAGGAAGCCTGTGCTGCTGTGGCTTCAGCTGTGGGTTCAAACCCCTTACTCATGACTGAGCTGGATCTGAGTGGGCGCATACCAGAAGCCTTGGGAGTGACTCAGCTGTGTGCTTTACTGGAGGATTCCCACTGCACACTGCAGAAACTGAGGTTAGTGGATGCTGTTACATTCTCTTCAGTTAACATACATTAGCTGCATTCTTCTCTTTTGGAGGATCCCAAATGTAAACTCGACTAACTGGGCAGTAGCTTTTTCTGTTTCCTATCCTTTGTTATTCTCTATGGAAGTCTAGTTAAGTCTTTTGAAAGACTTAAAGGGGCTTTCAATGTGCAATGAATCCAAAGTATTTCCTAAGTGACAAATTCATCCCCTATCCCCTTCTTAAGCTTAACATTAGATGTAAATTTAAGTTTTCATTTTCAAAACTGTCATTGTTGCTTCTAAAGGGGATGGGACACATGTTGTGGAGTACAGTAGTGTGTACCTTACATGCAGATCAGAGTGGGGATATGTCTGAAGGGGATGGGACACATGTTGTGGAGTACAGTAGTGTGTACATGCAGATCAGAGTGGGGACATGTCTGAAGGGGATGGGACACATGTTGTGGAGTACAGTAGTGTGTACATGCAGATCAGAGTGGGGACATGTCTGAAGGGGATGGGACACATGTTGTGGAGTACTGTAGTGTGTACATGCAGATCAGAGTGGGGACATGTCTGAAGGGGATGGGACACATGTTGTGGAGTACAGTAGTGTGTACCTTGCATGCAGATCAGAGTGGGGACATGTCTGAAGGGGATGGGACAAATGTTGTGGAGTACAGTAGTGTGTACCTTACATGCAGATCAGAGTGAGGACATGTCTGGCATTTATGTTGTTGCATTGGCACTGTATTTAAATATATATACCCAGGGTTTTTCCTGGGTCAAAATGGGTCTTCGGTGCTCCAAAAAAAAATGTGCGCGCTGCGCGCGCAGTCTGTGTTACCATGTCACCTGATAGCTTACATTTTACCATTTCATAAATAATGAGGATATGCTTCAGGAAATCATTTTGCTTCCACTTTAGATTCAAATAGATTGACAATAGTCCAAGCCCCATGGTGCTATCATGTATGGTTCAAAGATTATTAAGGTTTACCTCTTTACATATATATGCAAACTACTGAAATGTATATCAATAGAATCTAGAACTAACCAGTGGTCAGAAATGGAAAACACAAATTATGAAAATCAAGTTTATCTATTATTACTATTCATTTTTATTATACAAACCTACATACCATTATTTTTGTTTTTATTATTAAAACTGTCCACAAATATGTTTAATAGTGTGTTTAACTTCTATTGGCCCACCGATGGAGGCTGCGTTGGAAATCAAACTTTTGTCAGCATTTTGAGTGGACATTTAATTTGCATTTGTACAGGTGTATTCGTGCACGTCGGGCTGGCCCTCGCAGCGGAACGACAGTTTACAACCGCACCGGTTTATCAATGATAATATTAATTCGAGATGCAACACAAATATATCCGCTCTCCTCCGAACGAGCTGAGCTTTCATTGATAAACCAATGCGGTTGTCTGCCTCTCCCGAGGACCCGCGGTCTACTGGTACTCATTCAAACGGGTAAACAAATCAAATAATAGCCTACACCTGTGTAGGTCCTCAACATAGCAGATATTGTAATACATTGAAAGCCATGAATACTGAAAATGGAATGTTATGCTCAAAATCACCGCCGACTGATGAAGTCAGGATCCATACGCAAGTTGACTGATTGGCAGTTGGCCGCTCTGTCCATTCGCGCACCTCACAGTTGCGTATTGTTCAGACAAGAAGACACGCTTATCAACTCGATTACTATTGATCAAAACAGAACGAGGTTTCGGCTGTAGCCTATACTTGAAACATACTATTGAGACCATATTCGAACATGCATTGCACGCGTGATGAAGGCGCATCCCACCACCTGAGCGAAATAATTCTATATCTAATATATATCTATATAATCTATAAATAACAGGTCACCTTTATTTTTTTAACCAGATTTGTAAACAGGTCGCGATCAATATTTTGCAGTACAATAGGCTACCTTGGTTAAAAATCAAATTACGGTAGATGCATGCTAGCATTGCGCTAAAAAATTAGACAGCTAACATTAATTAGTGGTGTTAACATAGGGTGACCAGACGTCCCGGTTTGACCTGGACAGTCCCGATTTTGAGTTGCGTGTCCCGAGTCCCGACAAAAACCTGTCGGGACGCTAAAATGTCCCTGTTTACACCAACCACTGAAATTGTCCCGGTTGTCAGCGATTACATAGCCGATGTGGTCTTATTATTAGGGTTGGGTACCAAAACCGGTACCAATATAGAACCGGTTCCAATACAACCGGTACCTACCCGGACCGAAATGCAACGCAGATTTCGATGCCTGAGCCAATTGAACACGGTCGCTAGGCAGATTCCGTGGGGCACATGTAAAACTGCCCCAGCTCCCAATGTAAACTTTGTCCTGTGTCGCTCACGCTCATTGGTGTTTTCATAGCAACAGTCTTATGACAGTGAAGAGCAGGCAGCATTTCATAGAGCAAGCACAAACAGAACTAGCCATCAACCTTTTAACAGAGAAAATACCGAAAGGTAAACGGTCAAAAGTGTGACTGTATTTCGCACAAAAAGATTCAAACATCGCGACGTGCAGCAAATGCAACAAAACAATTGCGTGAAAAGAGTGGAGAGAAGGCAAGAGTCAACGGCAGATCAGCAACCGAAGAATGAAAAATAAACGGAGATGACAGCTAACCTATGGTAGTCTCTTAAAGGGACAGTACACATTTTCTCGTACTCAGTGTGTTCAAGTAACAAGATTAACTATAAACAAGATAGAAAAGATAGGTATTAACAAATCATAAAATGGTGAAATTTCATGAAATAAATGCAAACAAAATCATACATTTTTGACTCCAATATGCTCATATTTTTGCAAAAGAAGTTTGAAGCTGTTGTTTGTATTTATTTATATTTATTTAAGTATACTATAAACTGTTGTTTATAGTTAATATAATGTTCATAGTTTGAAGTTAAAAAGTTTGAAGCTGTAGTTTGAAGCCAAGTGTTTTGTATGTATTTATATTTATAATATACTTTAAACAGTTAATATATTGTTCAATTTGAAGAAAAAAAATTGCCTTGGGAATAAAAACATCATGTGAAAACAGCCAAACATAACCCCAGGTGAGTAGAGGCAGGGGCTAGCAGCATAGCCACCTATTTTAGCAATGTTAGCGCTGGAAGTGGTGCGCTCAAGCGGGCTGCTGAGGAAGGGACGTTAGCCAATAAAATGATACTTCACCAAATTCACTCCTCTAACAAATATACGGAATGGTTTCCAATAGGGTGTGTGTGTTGTTGGAATAACACTGGTAACACTTTACGCTAAGGGTACAGGATACAATTATCATGAATTCACACATGAATTCATTGATGTAGTATATGTATTATTATGCATTATGTCATTAATGATTTATGTATTACTGCATTCCTTAATATCCCATGAATCATCAGGAATTGACGTGTTCATAGTATGTCATTCGTGACCTCATAAATGAACAACACAACTAAAGCATTAGGTACGGCACATCATTATGAATTGTGAATGATCATGAATATTTCTTTTTATGCAAAACAATGTGGTCATCACTGCGCAAATTCTGATTTGAACACAACTTGTGCCTAATAATGTACCCACCTAATGCTTTAGTTGATGTGTTGTTCATGCATGAGGTCATGAATGAGAGGCTATGAACTCATGTCAATTCCTGATGATTCATAAGATATGAAGGAATGAAGTAAAGCACAATAATAATTCATAATTCATGTACCCTTACTGTAAAGTGTCACCATAACTTTAGTTCAAGCCTGTGGCAGCAGTTCAAAATAGTTTGTTTATTGCCATGCAATGAAAAATACCTTTTCACAAACTTTTTCACAAGTTCAGTGGGTACATTTTCCAAAAGAATGCTTTAATTCTGAAAAATAAAGTTGGTCCCACACAAAACTCACTCAATGTCTTTTAATATTTTTTCTTAGATATGTAGGCTACATAGAAAATGCATGAATAATAACTGAGATACCCCATTATGTTGTGAACAGTAGGCCTACGTGTGCTGTTGGCAAAATCTATGTCTATGTCTGACCTGGGCTGTTCAGGATAAAAAGCGTGTGCGTGCACGAGCATTACGGTCGCGCGCAAAGTGTCCCGGTTTTAGGTCCGGGAAATCTGGTCACCCTATGTTAACATAAAGTCAGTTATTGTATATGGCATTAATATTATTCTAAAACACCTTCACTAGTGGTTTTAACCAGATTTGTAAGCAGGTTGTAAACAACATTTTTGAAGTGCCTTGGTTTAAAACAGCTAAAAGCTAGCTACATTAAGTTGCTTGCTCAAATCTCAAATTCAAACCAAGTATTCTCTAAACTGGCAAGCTTGGAGCAGCCTCTTTTCAATGATTGGCTCAGGGGGTGGGAGGTGGGACAAGCTGCTGCCTTGAAGTCGACGGTGAGGGCTCAAAACACCATTAAGCTGAATTGCGCCATGAATGACAGCTTTTTTTTATTTATTTTTTATCGCAGACTTTTTTTGGTGCCTTAGGCGCTCGGGATTTGTTGTAGGCGCTCGGGAAAACGGCTTAGGTGCGCGCCCAAATTTTCTCTATGCAGGAAAAACCCTGTTTACCATAAAAGTCCTTCAATTGAGACTACTAAGTCACTGTCTGCTATATTACGTGCTTATTGGAGTGCCAACTATAAACTGAGATGAAATGTGTTTTTTTCTTCTCCTCTCTACAGCCTGTCAGACTGCAGTATCACAGAGGAGGGCTATGCTAGTCTGGCTTCAGCCTTGAGGTTAAATCCCAATCATCTCAGAGAGCTGGATCTCAGAGGAAATGATCCAGGGGAATCAGGAGTCAAACTGCTATTAGACCTAAAGGAGGACCCGCAGTGTAAACTGAAAAGTCTCAGGTAAATGTTTATCAAGACTAAGAATGCTACACAGGTGTGTTGCTGTTCTTTAAAGCATTTAAAAAGCCTCACATGTACCTACAAGGTGTGGCTATTAAAAAATAAGACTGTTATTACGAGTATAGACAAGGTTAATTAGTATAACAAATCTTCTTCGTTGCAATTGACTTAAAGCATTAGTCTCATTATTTAATAGGCACACCTCTTATTTTATCTGTTGACTTAGGGGCATCACTAATGACCATAGATTAACATTATATTAAAAGTGACAGGATGAGCTCAGCTGTTGCAGTGAAAACTGAGCCTGTAAGATTTAAAGCTGCTGCACCAGGCCAAGCAGACTTATTGAATCAATAAACTTGACAAGTTGGTAGCAGTGCTTCCTTTCCCATGAGAAAAACACATATGTGACTGCTCAGTTTGCTTTTTACATTTCTGTCAACGGCTGCCTTGGCAGAAGTTGTAATGTTATTTTTTATTTAAGTACCAGTGATATCCTTTTGTGTCAGACAACAGATATATTTATTGTCTCTATTTGTACAGGTTCCTGAAGGGGAGTGCTGCTGAGGAAGCCTGTGCTGCTGTGGCTTCAGCTGTGGGTTCAAACCCCTTACTCATGACTGAGCTGGATCTGAGTAAGCTCATACCAGAAGCCTTGGGAGTGACTCAGCTGTGTGCTTTACTGGAGGATTCCCACTGCACACTGCAGAAACTGAGGTTTGTGGATGCTCTTACACTCTCTGTAATTAACAGAGTAATGCTAAGTGTAAACTGCCAAATTTGGCAATAGCTTATTCTGGTATCCGGTCATTGCTATCCTGTGTGAAAAACTAGTTCAGTCTTCTTTTTTTGAAGGCATAAGATGTTTGTATGTGAATTAAAAAGCAGCTGTCAATTCGCAATAATAGCAGAATATTTTCCTAAATGACCAACTCTTCACTGTCCTCTTCTGAAGGTGCTATGATAGTCATCACTGAACACAATTAAGATGATTTCAAATGAGATGACATGTATGTCTCAGTGTCAGAACTGTCATTGTAGCTGTAGAAGGGGATAGGAGATGGGTTTTGGGTATAATTTTGGTAATAATTGTGAACTGCATTTTGGGCGGTAATATCACCCCCGTGTTCATTATTTCCAACCTTTCAAATGACCTGTCATCCAAAATAGCTCACGTAGTAAACTGCTAATCCCTTCAATTTGGCTACAAAAATGGTCTCACTTTAAATGCACTGTAAATGTCTTGTTGTGTTTGCCTTGACTAAATAATGACTCTATTATCACTTTAGTCTCTCAGACTGCAGTATCAGAGAGGAGGGCTATGCTAGTCTGGCTTCAGCCTTGAGGTTAAATCCCAATCATCTCAGAGAGCTGGATCTCAGAGGAAATGATCCAGGGGAATCAGGAGTCAAACTGCTTTTAGACCTAAAGAAGGACCCACAGTGTAAACTGACAAATGTCTGGTAAGTATATTCCAAGAAGAAGACTGGAGACTTCTGTTGTGTTTCACATATTTCCCAAGGCCTCATGTGGACATATTTGTTGAAGCTGCTGAAATGTAAAACTGGGTTGGGGGCATTGCAACGACCATAGATGAATATTATATTTAAAGGCACCAGATGAGCTAAGCTCCTGCAGAGAAAACTGAACCTGGAAGATGTAGAGCTGCTGCACCAGGTCAAGCTTAAATAGTCGTAACACAAAAGTGGGCAGCAATGCATCTTTTCCTCTGAAATAAAAACATGTGGCTGCTCATCTACGTCTTTCTAAATTGCTGTTATTGGCTGACTTGAATCATTGTCATTGGCTGATTAAGATGAATTAAATGCCACATTCACTATTTACTCAACCCATCTATGCTTGACTGCGCCATGTTTTGTGTTAATGAAATTAGCAGATATAGGTATCCCTCCCCACCTATTCTCACTGCACGGTTGCTGATGCGTGATGGCTGTGCTTGTTGTCCTTTCAGTTTAGGGCCCAATGTGTTTATTGTCTCTATTTGTACAGGTTCCTGAAAGGGAGTGCTGCTGAGGAAGCCTGTGCTGCTGTGGCTTCAGCTCTGGGTTCAAACCCCTTACTCATGACTGAGCTGGATCTGAGTAAGCGCATACCAGAAGCCTTGGGAGTGACTCAGCTGTGTGCTTTACTGGAGGATTCCCACTGCAGACTGCAGAAACTGAGGTTAGTGGATGCTGTCACGTTCTGTTCAATCAACATATATTGGTTGCATTCTTCTCTTTTGGAGGATCCCAAATGTAAACTGGACTAACTGGGCAGTAGCTTGTTCTGTTTCCTATCCTTTGTTATTCTCTATGGAAGTCTAGTTAAGTATTTTGAAAGACTTAAAGGGGGTTTCAATGTGCAATGAATCCAAAGTATTTCCTAAGTCACAAATTCATCCCCTATCCCCTTCTTAAGCTGCTTTAAGCTTAACATTAGATGTAAATTTAAGTTTTCATTTTCAAAACTGTCATTGTTGCTTCTAAAGGTGATGGGACACATGTTGTGGAGTACAGTAGTGTGTACATGCAGATCAGAGTGGGGACATGTCTGAAGGGGATGGGACACATGTTGTGGAGTACAGTAGTGTGTACCTTACATGCAGATCAGAGTGGGGACATGTCTGAAGGGGATGGGACACATGTTGTGGAGTACAGTAGTGTGTACATGCAGATCAGAGTGGGGACATGTCTGAAGGGGATGGGACACATGTTGTGGAGTACAGTAGTGTGTACATGCAGATCAGAGTGGGGACATGTCTGAAGGGGATGGGACACATGTTGTGGAGTACAGTAGTGTGTACCTTACATGCAGATCAGAGTGGGGACATGTCTGAAGGGGATGGGACACATGTTGTGGAGTACAGTAGTGTGTACCTTACATGCAGATCAGAGTGGGGACATGTCTGTCAATTCTATATTTGTATTGGCACGACATAAAGAAATTCTCTCTCTCTCTCTCTCTCTCTCTCTCTCTGTTTATATATATGTAAATACGCAATAAAAGTCCTGAAATTGTGAATATTAAGTCACTGTCTGCTATATTAAGTGCTAATGGAAGTGCCAACAGTAAACTAAGATGAAACATGCCCTTCCCATTCTCTCTACAGCCTGTCAAACTGCAGTATTACAGAAGAGGGCTTCAGTTCTCTTGCATCAGCACTGAGATCAAATCCCTCACACATGAGCGAGCTGTGGCTGAATGGGAATAAAGCAGGAGACTCAGGAGTGAAGCATCTTTCTTCTCTTCTGGAGAATCCCAACTGTAAACTGGAGAAACTAGAGTGAGTATCACAAGACCAAATACTGAGTTGATATGGCCTGCTGTCTTACCGGCAATAACACAGGTGATTAATGCTTCATTTAATTCTGGAACATTTCCTTCTCTTTTCAAAGTGGCTCGGGTAACGCCGCTGCTCAAGAAGCCATCTCTCGATCCCACTCAGGTGGAAAACTATCGACCGGTCTCACTTCTCACGCTCCTTTCTAAAACCATTGAGAGGGCAGCTTCCAAACAGGTTACCGAGTTCCTGTCAAAGAACAATCTCCTCGATCCAAACCAGTCTGGATTCAAAAGCGGTCACTCCACCGAAACAGCCCTGTTGTCTGTAACGGAGGCCTTAAAAACAGCTAGAGCAGCAGCTCAATCCTCGGCTCTCGTCCTGCTTGACTTATCAGCTGCGTTTGATACAGTCAACCACCGCATCCTTCTGTCCATACTGTCAAGTATGGGCATTTCTGGCAATGCGCACTCCTGGTTTGAATCCTACCTCACTGGGCGCTCGTTCAACGTGTCTTGGCAAGGTCAGCTGTCTGTACCTCACCTCCTCACCACTGGGGTGCCCCAAGGCTCGGTGATGGGACCACTTCTCTTTGCCATTTACACCACCTCGTTGGGCCCTATCATCCGCTCGCATGGGTTTTCCTATCACTGTTATGCCGATGTAATCAACTGTTTCTGTCTTTCCCTCCTGAGGACACCACGGTCTCGGCGCGGATCTCGGACTTTTTGGCTGATATATCCACATGAATGAAAAATCACCACCTTCAGCTGAACCTGGCCAAAACTGAGCTGATGGTCTTCCCAGCCAAACAGGTCATCCACCATAACATCAATATCAATATTGACTCTTTATCTCTTGTTCCATCCAAAACAGCAAGAAACCTGGGGGTCATTATTGATGACCGACTGACCTTCACGGCCCACATCGCCTCTGTCTCCAGGTCGTGCCGCTTTGCGCTATACAACATCCGCAAAATCAGGCCGTACCTAACCCAGTATGCCACCCAGCTGCTGGTGCAAACCTTGGTGAGTTCCCGCCTGGACTACTGCAACGCCCTCCTAACGGGCCTGCCGGCTTGCGTGGTGAAACCACTACAGATGATCCAGAACGCGGCGGCGCGTCTGGTGTTCAACCAACCGAAAAGGGCACACGTCACCCCGCTACTCATTGAGCTCCACTGGCTGCCAGTAGCTGCTCGCATTAAGTTCAAGTCACTTATGCTTGCCTACAGAGTGCTTGCTGGTTCTGCTCCCACCTACCTAAATGCTCTCTACCTTCAAGAAACTTTTGAAGACCCAACTCTTCAGAGAGCACCTCCCTTCCTAACTGGCACCTGACTAGCGCTTAACTTGCACTTCAGCAGTTACATTCCTGCACTTCTTTTTCCTTTTTTCTAGGTCGTTGTTTTCTAATTCTCATGTAAAGTAGTATTTATTGTTACACCATGCTTTTTATTGCTCTTAGCTTGACTGTTCTCTCCCTTGTACGTCGCTTTGGACAAAAGCGTCTGCTAAATGACTAAATGTAAATGTAAATATCAGTGAATTTGACAGTGACGGTGAACTGTCATGATCTTCACATGTAAAGGGTCCTTATTAATTCAGCAGTAAACACTTAATATCACTCTCCTTTTCCATCTTCATCACACACAAACACACACACACAAACAGATACGAACACAAACATTTACATACAAACCTTTAATTTCTTGATAAAATATACGTTAGTAAAAAGTACCCCCAGTATTCTAGACAGAGAAACAGTATTTCTTACACAATTTTTCCAAATCCTATAAAGTTTCAGACATACATGGACTTAAAGACTTTTCCTTTCCTTGCAAACAGCTCACTGAAAGAACGGCACAAGATCATATGAAACTTTCATCAAGTATATTTTGGGACAATCACTCAGATGAAAATAAAATGTTTAGAGAGTCAGAAAACCACAAGATCACAAACTATTTAATTGAAAATCTGGATGACTCAGAGATGTTTATATCTGAGTATATGTTTCAAAATAATTGGGCTCAGTTAATTAACAATGGGACCTTCACCATTACTTATTTCAACAACCTTTCAAATGATCTGCCATCCAATATACCTCACGTAGTAAACTGCTGATCCCTTCAATTTGGCTATAAAAATGTTCTCCCTTTAAATGCACTGTAAATGTCTTGTTGTGTTTGCCTTGACTAAATTATGACTATATTATCACTTTAGACTCTCAGACTGCAGTATCACAGAGGAGGGCTATGCTAGTCTGGCGTCAGCCTTGAGGTTAAATCCCAATCATCTCAGAGAGCTGGATCTCAGAGGAAATGATCCAGGGGAATCAGGAGTCAAACTGCTTTTTGACCTAAAGGAGGACCCGCAGTGTAAACTGACAAATCTCAGGTAAATGTATATCAAGAATATTACACAGCTGTTCTGTTTTTCAAAAAGTTAAAAACCTGCACATGGACATACAAGGTGTGGGTTTTAAATAATGAGACTATTACGAGTATACACAGTGCATCCGGAAAGTATTCACAGCGCTTCACTTTTTCCACATTTTGTTATGTTAAAATCGTTTGAAGTAATTTTTTCCCTCATCAATTTACACTCAATACCCCATAATGTCAAAGCAAAAACAGGATTTTAGAATTTTTTGCAAAATGTATCAAAAATAAAGAACGGAAATATAACACGTACATATATTCACAGCGTTTGCTGAATACTTTGTTGAAGCACCTTTGGCAGCAATTACAACCTCAAGTCTTTTTGAGTATGATGCTACAAGCTTGTGATAGTATTCATTTTATACCATATATTTGGAGACCCAGTCTTAGTTATGATCAGTCAGGAAACAGGTTTAATCTTGTACAATGGTGGCCATTCCAAGGGAGACAAAGCCTGAAGTTCCACTCATAACTTCACCTCAGACTCATCTGATTATCCAGTGAAGATTGCAGTTAAATGCACTCAGTATAAGGGGTGACACCCTCTATTCATTAGGCCTTGGAGACACTGAGTCTGTGAGGCCATTTGCTTCACAGAGGAAATGGGCACGATCTCCAGCTGAGCTCCAAGGGATCTGAACTCACAGGCTTCACACCTACCCCAGGCCAATCAGAAATGCTTACATTCTAAATTATGTCTAAATGAAAGCACAATTAGAACTAGATATAATATGTATTGACTATGGTATGTATATAATTATGAACTCTAAATCTTAATTTCTGGTTCCTTCACTTGGCACACCTATTTTTGGGCAGTTTCTCCCATTCTTCTTTGCAGGACCTCTCAAGCTTCATTAGGTTGGATGGGGAGCGTCGGTGCTCATGTGATTTTTTTCATTTTTAAAAGATTTGCAAAAATTTCAAAAAACCTTTTTCTTTTCATTGTGTGTAGAATGTTGAGGAAAAAAATGAATTTAATCCATTTTGGAATAAGGCTGTACCATAACAAAATGTGGAAAAAGTGAAGCGCTGTGAATACTTTCCGGATGCACTGTACGAGTTCTATGAGTATAATTAGTATTTTTCATTACGATTGACATATAGCATTAGTCTCATTATTTAATAGCCACACCTCATATGTTATTGTAGCGCCCTCAGCACAAGATTATTGCCTGAAGTGAAAAATGCATCAAGTTTTGATAAGTTCACCAGTTCTACCACTAGGTGGCACCAGCGCGCTAGAAACGGTGGTTGCTGTATCCACGCTGACTCCTGCAGGAAGAAGAACAGTTCTCAGCAGGAGAAAGACATGGGCTGTTGTCCTGATGAATGTATTTGGCATGTTTTACAGTAAACATCAGTGAAATAAATGTATGTGGCATCAAGACAAAATCCAACTCTCAGTCTTTGAGTGTGGTACATTATCAAGCTGTTGACTTAGGGGCATCACTAATGACCATAGATGAACATCATGTAAGACCCTTTAAGAAAATGATTTATTTTGTTAATGCTTTTCTTTCATTGATAATGCTATGTGGTTGGAGTTCAAACTGTGTGCGCTGTGTGTGCTTGATGCCTTTTCCCTTGTTTAGTAACTATGTATGTTTCCCGCTGGAATTCGTTGTTTTTCAAGGCTGTACCCAATCCTGTGTGAGGAGAAGTAGTTGTTTTTATTGGAGCAAGTTGGATTTGTAGGTGGCATGAATGGGTAGTCTTCTGTCTGTTAAGGAGAGGTTTAGCTGTATTAAGTTGTGTATTCAAAATAGACACGGGCAACAACGAGACCTGGGACTCAGCTAATTTTCATAGCAAGCATTAGTTTATCTGTGTAACTTCGTCCACGGTGCCTGATGAAGAGAAGCGCGGAGGGAGTTTGGGCTGGGTTCACCATCACAGAGCTGGGAGCTGAAGCTAATAAGTTAGCCTCCATGAACTTCATCCTGTCCGTCAAGCATCACGGACTACTGAGTAATTCGTGAGTAGATGCTACGGAGTTTATTGGTGATGGAAAACTGTTCGTGTCTCCCGTGTGTACAACTGTAACAGCGAGAGTGAACTTTTATTTAATATTTATTGGATTTCATTCTCCAATGGGAGTACAACGAACTCTGGATTTCCTCATGGTTCCCAAGGTAGTATTGCGAGCTTGCTAACATGAACAGAGATTTGGCGAACTGTTGTTTTGACTCGTGTGTTAAATGTGTTATACATGTATGCAATGTTAAAGTTACCTTTAATCTTCTAAGCTAATGTACGTTTTTGACCTTTCCTTAGCGGAGTTTATGACTCCATTTTGCGTTTACTGTTTCTTAAACGCCATTTTGCATTCATTGGGTTTTCATGGTGTGCTAGTTAGGAGCATTGGGTTGTAAGAATTGTTTGTAATACGTTTCAGTTGATCATACGAATGTGTGCGAAGGTGACAACAATTAAGGGGGAACTTCTCATTTCATATTGCTGATTTACATATTTAGAAAAGTTGAATGAACATGTCATTTATATACATTTTGCACACATCCACACACCCAAATTATTTATTTAATTTGTACAGTAAAGGGCCAAATGAATTCTCCTATTTGTAAAAAAAATGTCATCAGTTTGCCCATCAGTCACTATTGTTTGACTAAAAGACATTGTAATTATATCTGAGGATGTGCATATTTCCTGCCATGTACACTGGTATAGCATGTCCTTAGTGGAGGCACTGCGCTAATTGTTTGATTCATGCCCATTGTACTTATTAGTTTGTTATTACTTAGTTGATATATAGAATACTTACCAGATATAATTCTATGACTAAAAATCCTAGATGTATTGGTAGACAGGAAGTCCAACCCAGGATTCTGTTCTGTTTGATGTGAGTGTGACTCCTGTGTATTTCAGTATGAACCAAGGCGGCTGCTGCAGGTTCCTACAAGATGGTGATCTAGTAATGATAACTGTACCAAACAGTCTGACTTCCATTAGAAAAAGGGGTTACAATTATATTAAAAGTGACAGGATGAGCTCAGCTGTTGCAGTGAAAACTGATCCTGTAAGATTTAAAGCTGCTGCACCAGGCCAAGCAGACTTATTGAATCAATAGACTTGACAAGTGGGTAGCAGTGCTTCCTTTCCCATGAGAAATACACATATGTGACTGCTCAGTTTGCTTTTTTACATTTCTGTCAAAGGCTGCCTTGGCAGAAGTTGTAATGTTTTTGCCAGTGATGATCTTTTGTGTCAGACAACAGATATATTTATTGTCTCTATTTGTACAGGTTCCTGAAAGGGAGTGCTGCTGAGGAAGCCTGTGCTGCTGTGGCTTCAGCTGTGGGTTCAAACCCCTTACTCATGACTGAGCTGGATCTGAGTAAGCGTATACCAGAAGCCTTGGGAGTGACTCAGCTGTGTGCTTTACTGGAGGATTCCCACTGCAGACTGCAGAAACTGAGGTTAGTGGATGCTGGTACATTCTCTTCAGTTAACAAACATTAGCTGCATTCTTCTCTTTTGGAGGATCCCATGGAGAATCCAGAGTTTTTCCAAAGTGACAGATTCATCCCCTATCCCCTTCTAAAGCTGCTTCAAGCTTTACATTAGATTTAAATTTCAGTTTTCTGTTGCTTCTGAAGGGGATGGGACACATGTTGTGGAGTACAGTAGTGTGTACATGCAGATCAGAGTGGGGACATGTCTGAAGGGGATGGGACACATGTTGTGGAGTACAGTAGTGTGTACCTTACATGCAGATCAGAGTAGGGACATGTCTGGCAATTATGTTGTTGCATTGGCACTGTATTTAAATATATATACCATAAAAGTCCTTAAATTGAGACTATTAAGTCACTGTGTCCTATTTTAATTGCTACATTACGTGCTTATGGGAGT